>NC_057936.1:60815039-60940039 GCF_018555375.3 Anguilla rostrata
TCACTAGGATTAAGTCTACAGCTATCACAGCTATCAGAAAAGCCTTAATTACAGAGTTGAAAAGCACACCTTACTGCATGAGGCAAGCACTGTGTGGTGTTAAGTCTGTACATCAGAGCATCTGCAATAGATACCACATACAGACAAGAAAACACACCCAAGCCAATCTACACATTAGAGAGCAAAAGCCAAAACAAACTGGTGCTATAGCCTCCTTACAGATTAGCCAGTAAGACAAAGACAATTATTCTCCCAAAGCAGAGGGCTTTATAGTGTTAAAATTATATTAAAGGCAGAACAGTTCACCCCAAGTGACCTCGGAAACACAGTAGCCACGGCAACATAACAACCCCGGAACGACCCCATTCCACTCCACTTTGCAGCGGCTGTCGGTGAACTGGCTGACTACACACCTCCGTTTGGCCTGGCACTCTCGGACATTCAATAAAGGTTCGCTTATTTAGTAAAAAATGACGCCATCAGAAGAATTTGTCTCCCCGCGGCAAACACTCCGAGCTGGCTGATTTTCTCACCTGACTGGCTACTCAGAAATTTTGGGATCCCCGCCGTATCTTAAAGGGGCAGTTCTCCCGAAAATGGAATTTAAATTACCGGGACAAAACTACCGGGGCGGACTTTCAGCCCTCTGACACGGCACCAGAAACTGCTTAAATGGGACCCTGCTGTGTGTTAAAACAGAGAACAGGGAAGCAATGCAGGGTCTGAGCATCTTGCCTGTCCACTGAATCACGGCTTACACTGAACTCAGTGGGGATGTATGGAGACCCTAAAGACAGAGGACGCCCCTCCGGAAGCATGGGAGGTGTAGTTGGGGACCCACCTTAATGGGCTTGTCCATGTCGCCCCCACAGAGGGACTGCAGCGGGATCCTGAAAGGCTTCCAGGTGGGGTTCAGGTTGTTATTCACCACCTGCAAGAGGAGGAGAAGGATGTCTCCTGTTCCAATATCAGGTCCAGCCAATCACTACGGACTGGGGGGGGGGAAAAACAATCACATGGCCATGGCGGACAACCAATCGCTGGACAAACAAATTACTGGGCCCTGGTGGAGACCCAATCACTCTGGACCCGTAGAAAACAAATTATTGTGCACGAGTGGACATCCAATCATTGGGCACTCACGGAAAACCAATTATTGTGCTCAAGTGAATACAGACAGTGCTCAGTTTGGCCTGTCATTCACTTAATTAGAACTCACTAGGCCCTTCTCCCCTGAGGGATGGAAACACTGACACTCTCCATTTTAACTGACGTACACACCCCCACCCCCCCACCCAGAACTATATGACACAATGCCCCTGATTTCCCCAGCCGTCCTATATTTCGCTGTATGTACAGGAAATTAACTGTGAGGAAGTTATGCCATTTCAGCCGCAGGGACGGGTTTCCTAGCTTCAAAGCTCAAACGGCACGTTTCAGTCTGTGCGTGCGTGTGTGCACACGTGTGTGTGTGTGTGTATACATTTCAAAGCATAGAGAAATATGCTGAACAACATTTCCATTATTAACCCTTTATTTAACCTAGAGATACCATGAGCCCCCACATACCACAGCCCCTTACAATCGAAGCAATCGCAACTCTTCAGTCACAGTACTGTGAACAGGACATAGAGAATACCAGAGCCTTCAGACCAATGCTTTTCTCTCTGAGTCATTCCACACCCAGGGCGCTGAAGCAAACTGAATGACATCAGAACATGACGAAGCCCCTTGATAACTGTAATCTTTGATAAAAATGAGATTATGGGTGTGGGAAGTCAAACCAAGAGTTCATTCACAGATTAAAAATGCAATATGCAGCTCACCATTTAAAAAAGAACACAGATGTGGAGACGAATACAGTCAGGGACCCTTAAGGCAGAGGGGACAGCGTAAACAGTACAATAAGGCCCCCGTAATCAACAACAGACACCAGGGCGTTTGCTGCATAACAATAACCTATCTAAGCACTTCACAGATGGGCGTGGTCATACCTCTGTCCTGTGGGCAAGCTGCCATCCTGTCTCTGTCTGCTTGTAGAACTCCAGATATGGGTCAGACTTCCCAAAAAAGTCCTGAGGAACACGTTTAGCTTTTAGATTTTAAAAGCTGCCACTCTCCCCATAGCCTCGCTCCCTCACAGACACAAGCACACACGCACCACACATCACCACAACACACACCTCTCCTCACACACATACACAACACACACACACACACACACACACCACACACACACACACACCACACCACACCACCACACACACACGTACTTCATTATTACATGATGCAACAACCAAGATGCAGCTAATCCAGCCCGGATTTATCAATCTCAGACTTCAGTGTCCATCAGATTTAAAGGAAAGACTGACTTGAAGTGGATAAAGGGTGCCTGTGCTCTTGCGTTCATACTGTCTGCTTCCGGATAATTCCGCCTCACCTTATTGTCCAATTTCCTTGCCTCCACCTCAAAATTCGCCACCCTGTTGTCCTTTATTTCCTCAGCACAGATCTAAAAATGAAGGGAAAGTGAAAGACGTGGGAAAAAAGGAAGGCATACAAAGAAGCAGAAACCATTGCCAGAAATACTGAACCAAATCCGTTTAACATGTAGCTTTAAAGACACGACGAAAGGAGTTCTGCATATTACTCTAATTCTGTTCTTTCTGGAAGTTAATGTTTTACTAAATATTAAAAGTACTATCATTCATTAACATCATAAATCTGACACTGAGAAATTAGTGAAGTTGGCGAATAAAAAAAAAGAAAAGAAAAGCACTTGTAACAAGTTCCTTGGGAGTGAAAGCAAAAGTTAAAAAAATTTGGTGCGACTGAGAAACCACAAGCCGCAGATAAAGCACATGGTCACACAATGCAGGGGTGTGACAATTACATTTCAGTACAGGCATTTAGCAGAAGCTCTAATCCACAGCGATTTATACAACATGTAGTAATAATGCCCATGATTTTTAATGAGATGTTGGATGTCAGGTGATCACATAATTGTGGCCATGTAAAGTATGTCAAATGCACCACAGCCAGGTCATCCTCTGTTTACATGCTAACTGCACAGACCATTCTCCGTACTGGAAATAAACAACACGTTTGCATTTGGAATTGATCAGTCAAAGTCTACAGACGAAGGGTTGTAACACACTTTCCTGTCAGGTTCTCAGATGTTTGGCTGGGCTTCCAACCCAAAAGCACTTTTACAGTTCATGAAATGGGGTTTCTGAATGCATTAGACACGGTGTTTCGGAATGCCCTACGCATAGTGCAACTCAATGGGCTAGATTAACTTTACACCCCAGCTCTGTGTAAGAGTAATCTAGCTGTACAGATTCTTTTTATTTGGGGGGGGGGGGGGGGGGGGGTAACATCTTAAGCCTGCGATTGTACTCACTGTGATGGTGCCTTTCCCCGCAGGTTTCTTGTTCTTCAGAACCAGGGGTCGGGTTAGCTTCCTAGTGGACACAACCTGAAACAATGTCCGGAAAAAAAGAGTCCGTTTCATAGTTCAACAACAATTAACCCAACAAGTCAAACTGCGAGTAGAACCGTGGCTGCTCAGAGGATCAAAGACATTAAAAGACGAAGGGTAGCAAGGTGCTGTTTGACCAATCAGAGCCCTCCTATTCCTGCTTTGTGATTTTTTTTCTATTACTGAGCAACATGGCAATACAATAAATGCTTTTAAATGTTCTTCATTGAGCATTCTAACGCTGATGTAACGATCACTGCTGGTAATTCAAAGCTCTAGCAGGGCAGAAATTTGACTTGTTGAAAAGGTGCCATGCTATGAGTGTCACGTTGAAAGTCACTGAGCTCTTCAGCACGACCCATTCTACCGCCAACATTTGTCAACGGAGGTTGCGTGGCTGTATGCTTGATTCGTTGCACCTGTTAGCAACGGGAGTGGCTGAAACTGCCGAAACCACTAATTAGAATGGGTGTCCACATACTTTTGGAAACGTAGTGCACGTGGTTAGAATGTTCTTCACTGAGCATTCTAATGCTGATGTAACAATCCCTGCTGGTAGTGTTGATTCTACATTTAAATCCATGCTGATTAAGCTTAGTGTGAATATTAAAGACATATTGAGACATTAGGATGAGGCTGAAATAAATGACTTCTCTGCTCCATATCAGTGAAAGTGAAAGTGAAAGCATTTCAAAGCATTCGAGAGAGGATGACACCTGGAGTATCAGGTTGCAAATGTTGCCTCAGCCCTGTTACAGTAGTTCTCTGCTTTCAATACATGCAATCAGAGCAACAGGGTGAGACACCATGTTCACACACACACACAGACAGACAGTGAGACAGCATGCACGCACGCAGAATGGGGGTTCGTGAACAGTCCATGTTTACCACACACACACACATCACACACCACACTGAGCGACAGGGTGGCGACACCATGACACACACACTATAGACAGGGTATGAATGAACAGTGACCACGCACGGCAAATACTGTAAGTGTGTAATGTGAACATGGTGCTCAGCCCAGCCTTCTACGGTTCGGTTTGCTACATCTCAGAGCGACACCACCTCCTCACACAGAAAAGCGCACACCACCTGAGCGACAGGGTGGGACACCATGTTCACACACAGACAGACAGAGCAACAGGGTGAGACACCACGCTCACACACAGAGCGACACCATGTTCTCACACACACACACACACACTGAGCGACAGGGTGGGATACCATGTACACACACTCTCTATATACAGGGTATGAAAATGAACAGGTAACCAACCAGGCAATATTATATTGTAAAAGAGGTTGATAAAATGTTGAAAATGGCTGGCGATTCTAGAATCCACAAGCCACTCTCTGTCGGGTTGTCTGTATCTGGACATCTTTGCTAGCTATCTCTGCGGTCACACCCACCCCTCCTCACACAGAAAAGAGCGCCACACCCGGGACCATGGTAAACCCAATTTAAAATAACAAATGTGGGTAAAGGTGCACAAATTCAGCATGGGTGCATAAAGACAGAGGGCATAGATATGAGAATGGTTATTTTATAATATTCCCAAGGTGAAAATCCTGCATAGTATGCCTTTTAAAGCTATTTTAGAACTGCATCTGTATGGAGCAATAACTGAGCAGCAGTCCTCGTTCTCTGAAGGACCAGCATTGGCTCAATGCTGTGACACTTCCTGTGCTTGAAGACCTGTGTTGACAACCTTGTTCCAGATCAAAGACAAATCGGCACTGTGCAACTCCCAATACAAATCATAGCTATCACCTAGAACTGAAATATTAAATCCACAAACAGTCACATTTACATATGATCATGCCTCAACCATGTGCATGCTTATTTTGTGTGTGTGTGTGTGTGTGTGTCAGTGGGGAAACATACGTGAAATGGGTTACGTAACACTTTAACAGATGAGTGGTGAGGAAGTGCCGTTTGCCAAAGTCTGGCCAAAGGTCGAATGGGATGAGGACCCACACTTGACTGCCCCTCCTTCGCCTGAGTAAAAATGATCTCACCTGTCCCAGGGTGCACTCCAGCTCTCCCAGGAAGTCGTCATCGCCGAGGTCGATCGTCTTGTTGTCGATGTCATACACCGCGAACTTCAGCTTCTGCATCAGCTCGAAGTAGTAATCGATGAGGAATTTCTTGGCAAACTTTGGCGCAAGACAATTCTGGACCCTCTCAGTGCGACCCACCTGTAAAACACAGAGTATCTGATTACTTCTTTAATTACGATCACTTATATTCCAACGCAGCAGAATTCACACACAAACACAGACCTCGAACTACATTCAGATTTTCCCCACAGGCCTGGAAGCATGTTTCGCAGTTCTCCCTCTCCACCTCAGCTGATGTTTGGACACAAACAAAATGGCTACAGCACACATCACTGGAAAGTGTTTGTGGTGAGATAAAACAGCGTTTCCCAACCGGTGTGCCGCGGCACTCTGGCGTGCCGTCAGGCGAGGTCGTGTGCGCCGTGTGAAAAATCCTTTAAAAAAAATTTTAATATTCAAATTAATTTAAAAAACTTAAATGAACAAATCCCATCCACAAAATTCCAAAATAATATAGTCGAAGTAAAGACATCATCATTCCCAACTATGAACAGCCAAGAACTAACCTACTGCTTGGAATGAGGGCAATTACCTAGCTTAAAATGCAGTCCATTTCTTAAAATAAATGTCATTAAAATGCATATTGCTTAATTAAAACCCCAAAAGAACATTTAGGCCTACTGTTGGCACGTGTGGAGGGGGGCTACAGGGTGTTTATTTTTTGTGCTTTTGAGAGTGGTGTGCCATAATATTCTGTAAATTTGGAAAGTGTGCTGTGGAAGGAAAAAGGTTGGAAAACGCTGAGATAAAAGATAGCAGAATATGTGTTACTATTATTAACATTAACCACAGATCGGGAACTACTTGCCCCCGCTCACACACAGACCTAGAACTACATTTACCCTCAGACACATGCAGAGAACTATATTCACCCTCTCATACACAAACCTAGTACCACATTCATCTTATCGGACACAGACCTCGTACCACTGGTCTGAAGCATTGCTCATCAGGAGGACACATAATGGGTCGGACTTGGAGCCCACATCCTTGTCCAGGAGGTTCTCACAGGACACCGTCAGCTCCACCTTGGTCACACACTGAGCCATCAGAGCTTAACTGAAAAAAGTAACACCAAGGTCATGCTAATTACTTTTAAAGCTATAAAAAAATCTTTATTATAAAAATAACAATGATAATAATTATGATATAATAAGAGATATCATATAAGGACATAAAATGACTTAAATGACTATCACCAGGATATAATAACAAAAACTAACACGCCATGTCCGTTATGATTATCACACAATTAAGCTCAATCAGTTCATTGGCTGAAAAAAGCTTGATTCATGAAAAACAGGTTCATGACCGTGGGATTCGCGGGAAGAAGTCAATTTGCCAGTTCGCTATGAACACGAAGACATTCTGGCAATTCACATTCAATGAATGCGGTTGTACGTATTCGTTACTCTTCATGGGAAAACTAGCTGGATAGTGTGTATTTAGGATTACACGTTATGCATGGTTTATTCATTTTCAACTAACTTTTCATATGCCAAACCAGGGAGGCAGCTAAAGTAGATTAACACCACAAAAACTGTAGTTTATTTTCTATTTATGCAAATGTCAATCAGCTGGACCAGGAAATGTTACTTTTGCTCACTGCTCCAGCTAACGTCAGCTCATTATATAGCTTTTTCCGACAACGTACATTTCCAGACTGTTATGAGCTACCGTAGCATAAAGATACGGACAGCAAGTTTTTTTTAATTTTATTTTTACTGATGTTGGCCTATCGTTATGTTGTGCAAGATATACGTTGTTCTGTTGCGTCCGACCGAAGCTTTTTTGTGTCTTTTAACTGCAATCGCCACATCCTGAAGTTTAGCAATCGAATTAGCCAGTTAACGTTTTTAACAAGTCGCATATAAAAACGCAATGCTTAACAAACTTACGTCATAACATAAGTTTGTTGTCAGGCTCTGGCAGATGTAACGTAGGTTTACCAACTTAAATTTATTTTAATATACGTTAAAACACTTGCTGGATGTATGGACGCCTTATATCCAACAAAAACACAAATCTAGTCCTGCATAACTCCGTAATCAAAAACCATGCCCTGAAAGTGACCCTATTAAACAGCCTCGGTAAATCTGTGAATGGAGCAAGCATGCTAACTTTAGCGTCTAGCTAACCAGACTGCACAGCTAGTTTTTAAGATTATAAGACCCACAACACTAAAATGTATACAATTTTTATTTATATACATATGGTAAGCAAAAGTATGTCCACAGATTAACAGAGTAAATACGTACATTTTACTTACCAATCTAAACAAATTTAGGGAAAGTAAATCCAAACAGCACGACACCCAATGCAAGCAGGCAACTCCCAGGCTCTACGTAGATTGGCGTACAGGGTGATTACAGCTGCGCTGCGCAGCCAAACTAGCTCACCTCTGCGTTCTAGCCATGACGACAGACAAACACACTAGGTCAAATACGCATGTCTATGGTGTGACCCACCTACGTAATAGGCCGGCTGGGGGAGGAAAGTGGGTAGAGCTGTAGCTTCAGTTGGTGGATGGGAAGGAGGGTCTGAGGAAGATGGAGGCGGGACCCTTCCCCCCCAGCACTGTGCGTTCCCTGCCCATGATGACTCATGGTTCATGTTCATTGCACTCTATTTACCATCCATCCTATACATTTTGGTCAGACCGATCCTAATTGACTGCAGCACCATTGAGCGTATACTGCCCCCCAGTGGAGTGAAGAGTGTAGTGCATGCAGTCCGGTGAATAACGCTCCTATTTCAGCTCAGGACTGTCCTGCACCTCCTGTCAACTCCACAGCCACCGCCCTAAAAAACAGACCCCTGTCAATCATGGCACCCAGCTAGGGCCACGGCCTCTGGAAAGCCAAGGTCAGAGGTTCAGCAGTAGCACCAATCAGTTGGAAGTAGTAGTTTTTTAGGTGTATGTGGTTATGATGTTCTTAACAGAACATTCTAACGCTGGTGTAATGATCACTATTGGTAACTCAAGGCAATGGAGTTCTAGAACACTGGCTTTTACATTACATTACAGGCATTTAGCAGACGCTCTTATCCAGAGCGACTTACACAACTTTTGTACATAGCACTTTACATTGTATCCATTTATACAGCTGGATATATACTGAAGCAATGCAGGTTAAGTACCTTGCTCAAGGGTACAACGGCAGTGTCCTTACCCGGGAATCGAACCTGCGACCTTTCGGTTACAAGCGCAGTTCCTTACCCACTGTGCCACACTCCGTCCCGGCTTAGAATGTTGAAAAAGAAAATCTACTGTTCAGAGGGTTAAATAATAACAACATCCAATCATGGGGGGCCACAACCTATAGGAGCCGAGGGCCCAGCAGTCTTTCAGACCCGGTGTGATGCTGGGTGGAGCTCCTGCCAGAAAAGATCCCCTGCATACAAACATCACTGGAGAGGAAACTTAAGTGTTAAAAACAATTCATACTGTTTTCTGACAGCATTTTATCTTTTTTAAATGATGTAAAGTCTGCTCTCCCACACCACAGAGAATACCCCTCCTTAAAATGGCAGTTTTTGGATAGTCTTTCAGGCATTAGGATGGCAAATCCTTTCCCGTTTATGATGGCACCAAGGTTGTAAATGCATTTTAAGCATCTGAAATATAAATATTCCCTTTGACCTCTTGATGTAATCCACTCTTATTCAAATAAAATTTGGAAATGAAAGCTGGATGCTTGACATTTCAGCTGGGGTGAATGAAATTTATATGCAATTCCTCTGGATAAACAAAAACTACTAAGAAGAGCACAACACAACATGATTGCACAATATATAAACTGAGGTTTATACAAACATCTGATTGGTAACATTTACACACACTGAAAGCTCAGTTACATTACAGCACAAATGAAAACTGCAACCTGGTCTCCACATTTGAGGTAGTAGATGAGCATATGCTTCAGAGGGTTGGGCAGATAAAGGAGCGGGGGGGGGGAGATATAAAACCCATGCATCAAAGATCCACTAAGGTCTTCATTTATTGAGCTTTATAATAACCATTACCGAAGAACAGTAACGGTTATTTATTTTCAAACTTAAATGTTATGTGTACTTAACAGTTAAAAACAGTTCAAGTATTCCAGTATTTCATGACGTAATAGATAATGTTACAATATGAAGCAATGACCAGGCTTACCTGCAGACTGGGGAAATATGGTTCACCTTTTCCCGGTTTTAATATAACCCCAAATTATTAAGCAGGCAAAGATGTAATACTAGTATATACAATGATAAAATACAAATTTTTAAAACCAACATACTACAGCTGGTTGAGAAAGTATATTTGTATGCCTTAAAAATGTTCCATCACAAAGTGAGAACTTGCTTAAAAACACGTACCATCAGTCATTTAAAAATAGCTTCGGACACTACATTCAAGAAACTAAAACGTTTCAACATTTATCACATGCGCCTGACCCCATGCTCAAGGACAGGTGCGCTTGATTCAGCAGTTCTGTGAGTTTGCTGGTGTTTCTTTAGGTCACAGGAGTAACTGAAACTCTTCCCACACTGGGCACAGTGGTACGGCCTCTCCCCTGTGTGAGTGCGCTGGTGTCGTTTAAGGTCTCCCTCCAGACTGAAACTCTTCCCACGCTGGTCACAGTGGTACGGCCTCTCCCCTGTGTGAGTGCGCTGGTGTCGTTTAAGGTCTCCCTCCAGACTGAAACTCTTCCCACACTGGGCACAGTGGTACGGCCTCTCCCCTGTGTGAGTGCGCTGGTGTCGTTTAAGGTCTCCCTCCAGATTGAAACTCTTCCCACACTGGGCACAGTGGTACGGCCTCTCCCCTGTGTGAGTGCGCTGGTGTCGTTTAAGGTCTCTCCCTGAGTGAAACTCTTCCCACACTGGGCACAGTGGTACGGCCTCTCCCCTGTGTGAGTGCGCTGGTGTCGTTTAAGGTTTCCCTCCCGACTGAAACCCTTCCCACACTGGGCACAGTGGTACGGCCTCTCCCCTGTGTGAGTGCGCTGGTGTCGTTTAAGGTCTCCCTCCAGACTGAAACTCTTCCCACACTGGGCACAGTGGTACGGCCTCTCCCCTGTGTGAGTGCGCTGGTGTAGTTTAAGGTTTCCCTCCCGACTGAAACTCTTCCCACACTGGGCACAGTGGTACGGCCTCTCCCCTGTGTGAGTGCGCTTGTGTAGTTTAAGGTTTCCCTTCTGACTGAAACTCTTCCCACACTGGGCACAGTGGTACGGTCTCTCCCCTGTGTGAGTGCGCTGGTGTTGTTTAAGATCGCTCCCTGCACTGAAACTCTTCCCACACTGGGAGCATGTGTGTGCGTTCATGCTGCCAGTATCTAACTGTTTTGGAGTGAGGAGCTGAGCTGTACCTGGGACAGTATGACAGGGTGCACAGAGCCTATGGAAGCTGCCGGAAGGCTGGAGACTCTCTGATGTGACTGATCCAGCTCTGAGCAGTCTCACGTACTCCTCAGGGTGAGATCTCTTGATGTGTTTGTGCAGGTAGTGCTCTGCTGTGTAGGAGAGCGAGCACTGAGTACAGGGGAAGAACTGAGACGGCACAACCTCACCCCCTGGTGGAGAAAAGAGAACGAGTTCAGTATGTAGAACCGGACAGAAAAACCCACCCTGTCCTTAGTGTTTTTAGCAGCAATACATTTTCCCCCAGCATGACTGACAGATTCTAGCATTTCAAAAAGACATATTTTGATAGTGCTCCAAAAAAAAACATAAAACAAAACAAAAAAAAAAACAATCAGAAATCACAAAAAAATTCAACACAATTTGCCACTTAAAAAAATACATTACATTGACAGTCACAGGCCTATCTGCGGCTAGACCTCTATGTATCCATGAGCGTCTACGTACAAGACCACAGTAGTGGTGTAGGAGACCATGAGTCAGGGAAGAACTAGACGCCAACCCACCCCTGGGGAGAAAGAGAACGGTTCAAGTAGAAGGACAGAAAACCACCGCCCTAGTTTTGCAACTTTTCCCAGCATGATAAACTAGCATTCAAAGACAATTGATAGTGCTCCAAAAAAATCTATAACAAAAAAAAAAACAATCAGAAATCACAAAAAAATTCAACACAATTTGCCACTTTAAAAAATTATTACATTAAATCCCCTTGTTAGTTTAGCAATTTGGTGAGTCAATACAAGCCAAACAGCAATGTTCACGCTTCACTTTCCTGAAGTTAACAATTCACTGCAAAGTCAGAATGCTTCAGAAATTTATTAATGCCGAATCAGAAAATCAACCAAGCAAGACAGAATTCTTAAAGGCCCATTATCGATCATTCAACAGCTGAAAAAGTGCAAATTACATTTTAAAACTGCACGCTGCCCAATTCCATAGCCCTGGCTGTTCCAGAGTTAAGGGGGGGGGGGGGGTGAATGGAGATGCATGCACGTACCTTTAGAAGAGCACTTGTTGCTCCATAGGTAGCTGAAGGTGATGTCCAGGTCCTTGGCGTAGTCCTCCCCATACCACACCAGCAGCTCCTGGCCTGGCAGAATGGGCTTGAAGCAGCGGTACAGAATAGAGCCTCGGTACTGGAACGCCACGAGATTCTGCTCCTCTTCATTCCGAGCGCAGTTCACATACCTGAGTCCAAAGGGACACAGGCAAGCGAAAGAGAATTAGACAAAACTATGACGGCAGAGAGATGCAGTGTTCTCTCTCTCTCTGTCTCGACACTGCCACCTACCTCATCCAGTTGGAGTGAGTTTCTCTCCTGGCGTCAATGTACTCAACACAGCGCTTGCTCCTGTAGATCTAACACAGCCTTGTTAGCTCAAAAAAACAGCACTGGCTCTTGTGGATAAAACAGCCTTGCTGGAAAGTACAGTAAACGCCCACACCCTAGCAGATCCTCCAAACCCGTGCTTTCGGTGCAAACTAGGAATACGGGTTCTCCGCCATACTGGATTGATGGTGTTCACTACATGAAAACAGTTTATTCTATTCATTTTTGCATATTCACATATGAAAAAGTTTTTATTTTTTACAGTTAATCCAAACCCGTGTAACCACCTCTGGCCAGTTGCGCAGGAGTTTACTGTACTATCGTAGTAACAATATTAGACCACTGAATTTCTACATTTTAGACCCGCCTTACATCTCTGCACTATAAACACACACACACAACTCTACACTGGTATTAAATCTACCCTACAAAAACTCACACAGCTCTATACCGGTATGTTATAAACACCATACATTAATTGACCACTGCACTGCTGTCTCTCTGTACTACAGCACATTTCCACACACACTCACACTAGACGCACTGATTCTACTGCATCTGTATAACACACCGCTGCACTATGAACACCCCACTGCACTGACAGAACTGTACACAGTGCTGACTGTCACGCAGCATTAGCACCCATCTCACCATCCAGGAGTAACCGCTGTCAACGGCTACATCTTTATCGGTCAGGTCTCCCTCGTACGGTCCATAGTGCACCCCTCTGGCCACCGTCCGCTCCTGGTTAAACACCCCCAGGCCTGCTCCAGGGATGCTGGAGACTCGGACCTCCAAACCGGGGGGCAGGGTAAGCCGGGCCCTGTCAGGGCTGCCCATGGGTGCAGGGGCGTCCAAAATGAACGCGGGGGGGCCGTGCACCTGACATTCATCAGTGAAGAAGGACTGGCACTCGTCACAGTCTAGAAGACAAAAATAGTTCATTCATAACTGGACCTCGATCAAAAAGGAAACCACAGGAGAAATAGAAACCGCCTTTGCTTCCACGTGGCTCACAGAGATAATCTTCGTCTCTGGGCTCCTCTTCCTCGGTGTAGCGCACGCTCCGCGTGCTGCGCAGCTTGTCACCGCGGACATAAAGCCTTTGCTGCTCAGTCGGCAATTTCAGACTCTCTTTCTTCAGTAGTCCTGCAACAGTAAATGTGCAACAATGCAAACATGCTAAATATTCATTCAATTTGTGCACTTTCAGTCTAGCCACTAGCAGCTCGATATACAAGCGTAATATTGGGAACAGATGAACCTTGGACAAATGACTGTAGTACTGATGTGCCAGTCTGCAAGCACTGTGTCAGTCTGTACTGACAGCACAGCTTGCTTGCAAGAGGCCACAGTGTGGAAATCAACTGAAGAAGTTAATTCTTCAACAAGAATTAACGCATTTTGCATTAAAAGGTGCTTCAGCCAGCAGTGTTGTGACCACATTTTGGTCCCATGTCCATGTTATTAGGTCAATGCCAGTCCCCTGCGACTTACGTACACCACATTATATTGTAAAAATATGTATCCACTAATGCCAAAGGGTGTCAGTTTGTCAGCAGAAAGTACCAAACTCTGCAGTTTCCCTTGTTCCGTTGCGCACCATTTACAAGAAAAGATTGCACACACTGACCAATTTTGGGAGAAACGAGGTACATGTCTTCAGGAAAATCAGGAAAGGAAGATGAAGGTAGATGAGAAATATCAGGAGATCTGAATGATGCAACATGAACAGGCATCCATGTTTAAGGCCCAGTAGCCTTGCCTATACCAGTATTTGCTTGTTTGGAGCTCCTGGAGCTCCGTTTGGACGCCCCCCTCTGCTTCTCAACAGGGGAGCCATGGAAACCATTGTCGCCATCATTGCTGGGGCAGGTAACATTCTTCACCCCCTGAAATAATGGCAAGTGAGAACATGCGAATGTACACAACACACAACATACATTCATTCTTTTACAGAGCTCTTCAGTGACTAATCAACAGGCAGCTGAGGATCAACTGCGTGTTCATCTCACAACACTTATCTGCACATCTGTGTTTTGGTGCTCAAATGCATTTGAAAACAGTATATTTTACAGCAATGCATTCAAGAAAATGCAATTAATGTGGTTGTTAGTGTCTACATTTAAGTTTCTACAAAAAGAAAACAAGGGATGTTCATTTTTTTACCTTTCACTCAAACGCCTAAAAACCAAAAACTGAAATTTAAGATTGAAAGTTTTTTTTAAAGGGTGTCCATTAAAAAAAAAAGGTAATTAGCAAATACAGGTAATGAATAAAACTGAAACAGTCATATAGTCCCAATAGTCGTCCCGAGTCGTAATAACCAGGCACAATGGGCAGTAACAATCTGTCTGAAATTCTGAAGGACAAACATGACGCATGTGAGCATGTCACTCGACTGTCCCATACTATCCCACGCATGCTTGTCAGAGTTCAGTCGGAGTTGGATGGCCATGACATCATAATATCAGTCATACTCTTCAAATGATTCACGAGTCTTTGGAGGGGAAGCATTTCCCAGCGAAGGATTCCTCCATGTAGGAATGAATTTTCTTTAACAAGTGAAAAGACGGTCACTCAATTACCATTAAGCAACAACACCAACACTACGAGGGCAAGTACACCCAAACCATGTCAGGACAATGTACCCTCGCGGATCCATCGGACCCTTCAACGCTGGAGCACTTGAGTTTCCATTTGGTTTAGTGCCTGCGTTCAATAGAAAAACTAGCTTTGTTTCATTACTGGAAGCATTAAACACTGCTGCCTGGTGTCACCTTCCAATTTCACCAAAAACCTAAGAAATTAATGATAAAGAACAAAGACCGGTTTCATGGTTCCATATGCCTCAGTTTTTGTTGTCTAAGGGCAACAGTATAACCATCCAATCACTCCAACATCTGTCAGTTCTCGGGGGCTGTATACTGGTACACTGGGGTTCAGAAATGCATGCAGCTTGCTGACCGATTCTTTCCCACTCTGCAATTTGTCCCAGCACACGCAGCTGCTGCACAAAAGAACTGCGCAGCTCAAGCAGGTGGACTGCAGGCAGCCACAACAGAGCACAGAGCACCTAGCAAGTATGAAAAGGGTTTTCCTGGAGACCAAAACTCTCCCCACACAGGACAGACACTGTGTGCCCGCCCACAAGACTCCCAGCCAGTGTGTCCTACAAACAACACCATAAAGTACTGCTCGTAGTGCAACAGCAGGGGTCCCACGCCAAGGGCCCAATGGAAAACTGTAGCAGCTGGTCTCCTCATCACTAGAAATAACCAGAACAGGTCATAGCGATGTCTTCAATGGCACAACTCCCTGTTCGGTACGAGCGCTTGCGTAGCTAGATTTCACCTGTGTGTGGCACAGTCCGGATGCTGGAGACTCTGTCTGGGTTTCAGGCAGCAAGGCCGCCCCGCTCCTGTCCTGTGCCACCGCACTGCTCTGTGAAGCCCCAGAGGGGGCGCCATGCTGACTGGGTCTCCTGATTTGGGAACTGAAGCTCCTGGACGCTGCAAACGTTGCAAAAAATTGTTTTGTAGCATTGTGAAAGTACAATATGCCTGAAGAGTGTGCGGACTTGTGCACACAGCTAATACAGTAGGATATGATCAACAGGTGAAATGTTATTTTAAAAAGTTCAGCTATGGCAAAGTCTATTCAAGAATTCCTTCCACTAGTTATATTTTAACACTGCTTATCATGAATCTGGCTTTGCCAAAAAATTTTCATGGTTAACTAGCAAGGATCTTAATTGCTGCTGTTAGTTAATAAAACGATGCATGTTTGTAGCCACTGATATAACACACCGCTCAAAAATCACTATTAATAAAGATAACGCTTGCAATACTGTGGTCCTGTGCAGTTACTTTTATACAACCACACTTCTGAAAATGAAAATACAGATATCTGCATGTCATAAATGATTACGCATTTGTGTTTGTGCGTGGTTCAGAGCTAAATACTTGTGTGCGTATAATGCACGCAATGCAGTTGTATGTTCGAGTACCAGGCTTCCTCAGCAGGCCAGGCCTCCACTCCTCATCTTCAGAATCGCTTTGTTCAGCAAAGTCTACTGGCCTGTCCGTCCGCGGTCGACCCGACTTCATGAAAGCCGGAGTAGGGGAATAGAGCCCTGAGGAGAGGGGGTGGGAGAATTCGGGCTCAGAAATGCATTCATACCTTGTTACCGTACGCAATCTGTTTGCCAGACACAGGGACAAACTGTGAGCCTTTAGGCAAATTAACAGTGCTTTTATCCAGAGCAAAAAAATGCAGAGGACTCAATTGCATGGATTAATAATTGATATATGTCTAATCTGACGAGACTTCAGAGAGAATTTTAAAATGCTGAAAATACAAGAAAAAATATGTTAACTCATATTTGCAAGCAACAACTTAAAACAAAACTAACTTCAAACTATTGAAAATGATCACTAAAGAAAATCTTTCAAAATTGTCTGTATTTGCAGATACAGCTAAACCTCAATTTCACTATCAAACATAAGACAGAAAATGCTGCTCTTTTCCTCTGCACAAAACTTTGAACTGTACAGTACTCAGCACATTACAGGGCTCAACATTAGCATAATGTACATTTCATGCCAAATTCTGTGACAAAGGCAATACCATTTAAATATACACCAAAACTGCTATTCAGAATAATTGCCAAACAAAAAGTAAAAGTACAACCGCGCACCGTGTAAAATAAATGAGCTGTACCTAATGCTAACATAGCTTCGTGGTTCCTCTTGATGTTCTTGTAGCGCAATTTCTCACATTTTTGCAGATTGGTCCACTCGGTCTTCGAGAAGTACACTTTGAGCTCCTCAAAATTCTCCTGGAACGGCGACAAAGACCAAATGAGCTACACATTTGAACATGCAGTAATCTTAAGTATTTTCCACAGGTGACCTTTCCTTGGAATACAAAATTTGGTTGCTTTCCTCTAAATTGTATTTATGTTAATGAATGGTGTCGAAAGCATTGCGGGAAATCTGGATGACAGACTCAGCCGAGACGCAGAGCCCATTTTACTGCAAACTATCGATACTATTGTAGCCACGCACTAGCACCACTTACAACTGAGGCGCTTCGACAATACTTGTTCACAGTAACGTTCGCAGCCCACATTTCCCACAGGGACGCCTAACGGAGGCATGCTATTTCAACTGCTTCGCCTGTTCATTGTTGGCTCCATTCCACCACTTAAAAAGGGTAAAAAATTCGTGCGATATGACCAGGAAGGGAAGTACGAAACCCTGTACATGGCCATAAGATATTGGAGAATGGTACTTTTTGCGGAAGGAAATTTGCGTCAAATGCGAATTTGCTTATCGTCCACTTACCTGAAAACAAAACCCGATCACGCCCCCTTGTGGCGTATGTTCTGTTCTTTTCATTGCGAACTTCGAAAGGACTTGGGCAAAAAAGTAGGTGTTCAGTATTTAAGGTAATTAAACTGCCCTTTTGTGGAATTTCATGTCCATGCAAACGTATATGGGCATATTAGGGCGAGTTTAAATAAGCACTACCCTGTCCAAGTGCATAGAATAGGCCATCTCGGCACTGGGCGACGATATCGCCGAAGCGCGTCAGTTCATTATCTCGTCTCCTAAATAATTTTGAGCAGGACTATACAAGCCAATATGCTCTTGTTAATGTTTTTTCTGTTTTATTTATGAGGTTTCTCAACAATTATTTGTCATTTTTTGACCAATAAACATTTATTCCATTTGAACTTTACTTTATGGGACAGGAATTTTCACTCTTGCCTTGATCACTAGAAAAAGATAATTTTGTCCAGTACATGGAAGCGGCTACTTATAAAAGTAAAGTGTGACATGCCTGCTGTGGAGACGTTTCTAAAATGGGCAGGCTAGCCGCGCGGCTAGGCTAACCGGCGACGGTCTTCTAATTTTCCCAGGAAGAAAAATAAGGATAGTCTAGCAGACCTTACAATTTATATATGTATGTGTTTGTGACGAGCTATGCTGCGTTTCAAGTTGTGTATCGGGTAAACGAACAAGGAACAACGCAGACAGATGTTATGATGACACCAAAGTAGTGAAAAGGCGTCCGTCTATGGGTAACCGAACGATATCCACTCCCACGTCCGTCGCGCTGGCAGGTCACTTCACCGACCGTTACTTTCTTACCTCTTCACACGAAGTCATGGTTCCCACGGAATCCCTTATTGTCTGTCGTTCAAAAAACAAGTGTTAGCTAGCTAGGTAGAGAACGACGTTATCCAAAAATCCATGCTAATTAGTGCCACCTTTAGGGCTACCTTTTTTTAACACCTCGCAAAAAATTATCTTACAGCAGCCATGTTAGCCTGTAATGCATAACAAAACTTACAACACATTAACCATTTTTCAATGACTGGTAAATAGCTTGCTACTATTAATGTACAGCCATCATTTTTAAGTTACACTTCTTGTTAGCTACGCATTATGCGAACGATAGAAACTGGAAAGCGAACCATAGCCAGTTTATGTCAGTTACTAACCGCGTTCGTTAGGTTATACTATGTCTGTGAATTTGGCTCTTGTTAGCTGACATAAGTTATTAACGAGAAATTGGCTACAAAAAGCATTTTGACTTTCATAGACAACAACTTTACTAGCCTCACCTCAGCAACTTATGTAAACGTCAGCAGCTTGTTAAAACTTACAAATATGTCTTATCTTTCACCACCTTCAAGCTCTCACTTCGTAATTGAAAATCAAGACTAAAGCGAATGGGGTGAGCAACCTCTTGTGGAAAAAGGTAACCGCTCTTTTTCCCCGCCAAAATTGGAATCTTGCTGACGTCACCACAGAAGGTCAGGCACTGTGAGGCGACCGTGTGTGAGAAGGGAGTCAAAGTAGCCTTGTTATGTGCGAAAATCATGGACACGAAATTGTTATTAATGTAACCTCATTGGTCATTTTAGCTATTACAAATTTCATTATGTGCAGCAGTTTGTGATTTTTAAAATATGTTTTCTGGTATGGTGTCTGCAAATGGCCTATCAAAAGTCTGATATTCACGTTCATGTCAAGCTCTAGAGAAATGGCGGATCGTGGAGTGTCAATTCCAAACATTGCAGCAGCGAATTAAGAGTAGCAGTGTTTTTGATAGTCTATTATGCTCTTTTCAAAATTAAAGAATGTAAAATCAACAGCACATTTAGATCGAATTAACAATGTGCATCAACTTAAAGCATGTTAGCTCATTTTCAACCAAATCAGTTACATAACGTTACGTAGCACATAATGTTACCTAATATTACGTATAAAGTTAGCTAATAGCAAGCAATATTGGTTGTAACTTGTTACGTTCTCTTCAATTTATATTATTACACAATCAGAGAGTGGGGCTTCTAAACATAGGCTAGTATTTTTAGAGGAAAAGGCATTAGTCAAATATAACATTCACGCTGCATACATGATGGTCAGTTATCCATTCCACCACATGGGGGAGTCCATACATATTCTCCACACACGTCTATGTGAATACATTTCTATACGTTATCTAACGGAAATACTGTGTTTGTCTCTGGTTCATTCATTGCCATTTCCGTTGCTTTTCTGAAGGGAACATCAACAGCAAAACACACAACCTGCTTGTCATTTCAGTGCAATAAAGACAGACTTGGGGTCTGACAAATCATTTTGCAGTATTACCAGTTCTACTACCTGTCAAAAATGTTTTCAAAGTAGAGTTTCAGTCACTTCACATGTAGTTAAACTCTACAGCTTTTGGGTCATTTACCTCAAGTGGCACTGCAAGCATGGGCTTAAATGCTTTCAGTAAACAGTTTGTACCATGCTGTCCTTAATAGCACCAAATTTCCCTTGGGTGTAGTCTTGCAATATCTTGGTGAGATTCTTAAAGGAGTACCATGGTGATTTTCACACTTTCTCTGTTTTATGTGATATTTGCACAAGAGGCATTGAAGAAACACAATGAGCAAAGTATTAAATATGTCCGTTCTGTATTTTTGGAGAAATATGCGTTTTAAATTCATCGTCCCATTTTCAACCGGTTGAGAAAGTTGTCATTTTTCTACGTCACGAATACAGTAACCACTCCTATTTCCACGCCCCGTAAAGAAATCTGACAGGACACACCGTCCTGCTGTTCAGACAATGCAAATATTTGACTAACGTTAGGTTCACTTAAATTAGAGTTCCTTTAGATTATTTCTGGTTATATTCATTTAGCTAGCTAGCTAACGTTAGCTAGCTAGGAGGTTTGCTTTCATAAGGCAATGTTATCGATAACGTTAGCTTGCTAGTTCGCTTTTATGAGGACGTTATAGTTGTGCTTTTATCTTAACTTGGCTAGCTAGATAGCAAAAATTGTAACTGGATACAAGTCAACGTCCTTACCTTAGCTATCTATCGATACTTGATATACTACTAAGCTAGCTAGCTTGTGAAAATTCAGTCTCCCAAAGAGAGCGCGTATCATGGGGGTAGCTATGGTAACGGGGAACGGTCTGTCAATCATAGCTAACTGACAGTTCTCATTACCACGCCCAGACGGTTCGGGTGAATTTTTATAGTGGGAAATTTAGGCTTAGAAAAATACGTTTTAAAGTACATTGAAATGACTGAAGAATAAAAAAATTATGCACATTTGTTTTGTTGTTGCCTGAAGACAACTGGGAAGTGTCACGTTCAACCACCATGGTACTCCTTTAAGTAGTTATTAAGTGCAATTAACGATAGGACTAGACTGGATCCAGACTCTGAATCGCTGCCCCTGCACACTATTGAGAAATGTTGTCAGGGGATTCAGGAATTGCACCCACAAATGCGCTGATTGACTGTCCCAGTTTTGGCTGGCGGTAATTGCTAGAATGGGAGCAATTCCAGACCTTGAATCCCCCAAACATAGACATATATACGTATATACGTCTATGCCCCCAACAACATTACTCAATAGTGGGTGCGGCAGTGGTTCAGGGTCTCGATCCAGGCTATGCTAGTACAGGACATCAGCCTGATCGATGTGTGCAGGAGATGCAAGAATACACATTAAAATTGAATTATGATTTTAGTAATTTATTAATGGGAGTAATGTAGACAGTAGCCTACATGTGGCTATGAGTGCACAGTAGATAGCATAATGAGACTGCCTGGCGGACTTAGAAACACAATACAGACACAGCCACAATGCTAGTCAAATCCTGGTTAAAATTTGATGACAATACCACCAAAAATGAGCATTCTGTATTGTTTTTTCGTATAAAATTACGTTTCCTTTGTGTTATTTTTGCTGCGTCGTTTGTCCAATGTGAGCTGCCGTAGCTAACAATGGAGACGCATTATGTAGTTCATTCAAGAAAGATAGTGACTACAGCGCTGACATGGACAGTACAGGCTAAGTTCCGGGCCGCACGGCTTTGGTTGTTTGGGGGCGTGCCTTTCTTTCTTATTAAATGTGCAAGTTTATGGTATTGTAAACCGCAACACAGTGTTCGTTTATAGTTGTGGTCTTTCTTGTTGTTTATACGATGGAAAAACGAAAATACGCATTTCTAAGTGTCAGTTTTTACGGACTAAAAATTTAAACCAAATCCAATCTGATTGTACCCAAGCAAAGGTTACTAGGGTAAAGTTCATAGGAAGCCCTAAATAGACAGGGATTAGGAAAAAAACAGGACCCGTTATATGTTAACACTGTGTATCACCGTTATTAACCACTGTGTCTTTTATCAAGGGTAGAGAGCAAAATATAGCAAACTGATTTATTTAACTGTCCCATTGCACATTTGATAAATTCCACTCGGAACGATTATAGAAGTCACTTTTGTTTCCTGTAGTGGTGATTGGAAGGGGGCGCTTGCCACTGGGTTGCCAGACGCGGCTTGTAATCCTGAAATAAACCTTTGGGTGTATATGCTCGGATCGTCGCATATTCCGCACCGATTCTTGTTGGGTTGAGAAAAAAACGTAAAAAATGTAACACACGCACGATGTTGAACTAAAATAGCAAGATGGCGTTTCCATAAGAATATTGGTAGGATTGTCTTTTATCTATCATTGCATTACCCAAAACTGACTATATTTTAAGTTATAATTATTATTTTTTTTTTGGCCAAACAAAAAGCAAGTTTGACTTCTGAGATTCAAATGTTATGCATTTTTTTTGTTGTTTTTGTTTTTGTTTGGCTTATCGCGACTGATCTGTGATGTGCAGTCTTGCATTTTGACTACATGTGGCAACCCGGATCCATACCTTTTAAAAGGCTACTGTGAATAACGTCGTGTATTCATCAGCGGTCCAGTTTTGCAGGGGAGGACATGGCTGGGATCATTCTAACTCGGTCCATCTCACGGTCACTATTGCCTGCAAGCAAGCACGTCAAGACCAAAGGACTGACCAGACAATACTGGACTCTTCGCAGGAAGCCCCTTCTCACAGTAAACAAGAACTTGTTGAACTTTTTTCTGCTGAACTGTCTTAGCTGCTGCGGTAACTTTGCGGTGCTCTGCGTCAGCCAGCTATAATATAAACGTCATTTGGTTCTACTTACATTGTGGAGTTCGCTACCTTTTAATGAGGTTTATAATGGACAAATAATGTGGCTGAATGTCCACCTTTTAGGCAAGTTAGTCTGATAACGTGAAGTAATGTAACGTTAGTAATTGGCTATCCAGCTAAGTTATGCCGGGGAAGTGTTTGCATGCTAGTTCCTTCCTGTACCGCTACATTTTTGTGTTGGAAAAAATGTAATTTAGAGCAAGCGCGTTTGACAGGTAACTAGTAGGTTGTCTGTTTGAGATTCCCATGCATTTAACATGCATCTGCCTCTACAGATTGTTTTTTTTTTTTTTTTATTTTATTTGTGTAGGCTACATTACTAACATGATTCATAAAGCTTGATATTTCATTGAAGCAATTCAGGTTAACTATATAGCAGCAGCACCGCAGCTGGGAATCGTACTTGCCTGCTATTGCGTTTCTTTGCTTAACTGCTGTGTTTATATGTTTAATGTTGTGTAAAAATATAAAAAAGAATAAAAAAAGAACATAACATGCACCCTAGTTACGCCCAAATTTAAGTTCTATATGACGGGAACAATGTATCAGTTAGGTAAAGCGCGTGCATCGGGGCAAGTGGCACGCTGCCTTGGTGTGTAGTTGCCTTTGAAGTCTCAGAGTACTGGCCGGCTACTCTCGGTCGAGGCGGTTGAGTTCATTCAACGAACTGGCAAATTTGTCTGATCTGGCTGACTGACATAGCTAGCATCAACCAGCAAGCTAGCACCAACCGGCAGAAACACACCGACATTCTCATAAAACCGACGAATGCCCACTGTTGGTTACGGCATCTCACATTGCCCAAATATATACAGCAAAAAAAAAAAAAACACCGAGGAAACGACATGTAAAATACATTTCTGTCGTGTACCCATTGTCATATCTGTTAAAATGTGCAATGCTTTTAGTTTTTACTGTTTACTGTAATTACTATACACCGTGCATTGTTGCATAGTTAGGTACTTTGTATTTTCTGCTCGTTTTTAGTTGTTTTTACTTTCTAATAAATCCTGCTAATCTCTCTTAGAAGGGGGTGGTGGCTGGGAGGTAGGCACATTTCGACATAAATGAACTGCTGTGACCCGATTAGGTTAGAGATTGTGCTTTGCGCAATTAACAGCTTATACAGTGAGTGAATGGTTTGTACTAAACTATTTTAACCTACTACTGTGCTGGCCTGATGCAGTCAATATTTTTGCATTATGTGTTATGAAGTGGGTGGGGGAGGGGCAGCGCACGTTTGGTGTGTGGTAAAATCATTGAAAACCTGGAGGACAACTGGACTTTGGCTTCCCCCCCCCCTCTTTCGGGCTCATAGTCTTTTCTGGCTGTTGAAACAGGGTGGAAGAACGGCTACTTTGCTTTTGTCGTTGCCGGCCTTATCTTTCCTGGGAAGCAAAACGTACAGGAGGCTGCATGTGGTCCATGCTCTGGACAAAGGTAATATTTTAATGCAAACTGTTTAAAAAAAATCTTGTAACTCCCACCCCTTCAAATCCAAAAAGTAATTGTGCTTTGTTGTATTTTAAAATACGGTTCATTAATGTAAGTTGTGACACCTGTCTTTATGAAGAATGCAGGTGTCACAACTGCACACAGTAAGGATACTGCAGGTAAGACAAATGAACCCTTCCGTCATTTACCCCTCTGCACTGGTATGTTTTTCAAGCCGAAGAGGACTTGGAGCAAGCCGACTACCTGTACAGCTGTGGAGACACGGAGAAGCTTCACCAGCTGCTGCTGCCGTACAAGGACAGGTAGGCGCACCCCGGCCCAGCTGGTTTAGTCCTCGCACAGGGAGGTTGCGAGCTCGAGTCCTGCATTGACATCATAGCCTGTTCCTGTTCCTTCCACTTTCAGAAATTCTTGTTGACATCTTGCTGTTGTTTGATTACAGAATGTTGCCTGGGGTAATTCACCAGGGTGAGCTTCCAGCATTGTCCAGGGTGTCCTGGTTTTTGGTGCATTTTGACGCTTATGTGGTTACTTCAAGTCATCCATTGGCTAAAGTCCTTGCACCTGGTTTCCAAGCCTAAATTAGCTGCTGATTGACAGGAGTACCTTCAACCCCAGCCGACGAACAATGCTCTCAGAATGGTCATGCCATATTACATCAGTGTCATCCGATTCCTAGGACATTTGGTGCATTTTAATTGTGGAATTGCACGTTTGCCGGAAATCCTTGGCATTTTTTGCCATTCTGCCATATCACTTCTATGGCTTTAACTGGATTAAAATAACATGGCTAATTCATAGTACCACTGGCTTTCAGCCTACACAGTGCAGGTTTTCATGTAGACATGTACTAACCATGTACAGTGTACCTGCAGTACATGTGCTGGGATGACCTGTGAAAGCTTCCTCTTGAGCAGTTCATTTGTCTGGAGGGACATGGGATTGTAGCCCAGGCGTAATGCCAGGCTTCAGTCACAGTTGGATCCCAGAGATAAATGGCCACAGGTGGACGAATGTGACCTCCGAATTGAACTCTGAACTCTTTGTTTGCTAAGTTTTGGCACAAAGATGCACTCCTGAATTAAAAAAAAAAACAAAACAAAAACAATTTAATAAAATAAAAAAAATACACTTGCAGTCTTTCTGCTTACCAGGAATGCTATTGTCTTTTGTCTGTATAAATTAAACAATTACTGAAATGCACAAATAATACATTTAATTAATTAATTAATTAATTAATTAATAATAATAATAATAATAATAATAAATAATAATAATAATAATAATAACTGAAGGGTAGTACCCCTGTATGAAATGTTTCACTGTGGTCTAGTCTAAAAATAGACTAGTGCTGGTATAAATATAGGGTCACTGGGTGACAGAGGAAGGGCAGAAACAGAACAAATACAGAAAGGTCCTCCAGGATGTGATTGTTGGTCATAGTGGTGACGGGCGCTATAATGGTCTCTGTCCTTCGCCCCGTCCCGACAGCGAGGACGCCGAGCTGCTGTGGAGGCTGGCCCGCACCTCCCGGGACCTGGGCCAGCTCTCCACGGTCGCCCCCGGCGACAAGAAGCGGCTGGCGTACGAGGCCTTCGAGTACGCCAAGAGAGCGCTGGAGAAGGACGACGCCTGCTTCGCCGCTCACAAGGTGACGGGAGCTCCTCAGCCTCATATCCTGAGTGTCTATGCCGGCGTTAGGACCCTGAAACCGCTAGGCGGGCAGCGGTAACAATCAAAAAGGCTAAAGGGAATGCAGTTTATTGTACAGTATGCTTAATGATGACAAGAAACGGATGCAAAAGAGAGCGTGTCGTGAGATGGCTACGCGCATACGCGTGGGAGGTCGTATTGACCAATCTCCTCAAACCATTGCACTTTTCCCCTATTAAATTCAAAGATCAATGCGAAACACCAAGTCATCAAATGAAGATGCAACAATAACAAAACCATTAATTAATGATCCTGCTCGTGCCATCTCTGCTAGCATACTACACCGGTTACCCTTTGCAGCTGGCTGGGTGCTGACCCATAGGTATCAAGATCTTTAGTTGGCACCCCACCACCAAAGACACCAACTTGTTCCCCATGACATTGGCTTTCCAACAATACAAAACATGATTGCACAGTATTATGGGGAACCTAAGTTTTACATAATGCCGATCCAGTAGGATGTTTTGCAACTGAGCGCTGTCTCTTTAGCAGACCTTGCTGACTTCCCATCAGCACAGTAAACAGAGTCAGTTTTCCTTTGGACCCACTTCTGTAAACAGCAGACCAGGGTCAAATAATTATTTGTTTTGGATTCAAATACTTTTCTAGACTTTATTGATCTTGTCTGGTGTATTGGAACCAATGAAATACTGTGTAAGTGCAAACCCCACCTTCTGGTCATATTGGCAGGCTCAATTACACCAGTCAAGATCAACAGAGCACAGAAAATTATTTGAATCCAAAACAAATACATATTTGTCCCAGGTCTGGAAAACAGCCTTACATTTGCATACTAATTCACTAAACAGTATGCAGTATGCTTAATAGACAGCACATCCTAGGATCCAGTAGTTAGGAGACTAATCATTACATTACATTACAGGCATTTAGAAGACGCTCTTATCCAGGGCCAACTGCAATGTGCTTATCAGGAATATAATCCTCTGGCTTAAACCCCTAAGCCAGTTCTGCGGTCTAGAGGGGTTTACATTTCAGCTATGCACACTGCAGTTGACCTGCCAGGTCCGGCTTAATTTTTTCTTTGAATTTGAAAATCAAATCAAATTATCCCTTCAAATTCTGTTGTGCTCCCGTATTCTGACATGATGCTGAACTACGACTCCCACCAGGTTTTTTTCACCAATATTTCACAGACGACAAAGGCAATTACTTTCTCACATTGCAATAACACTTGTTTTATTTATCTTACAGTGGTATGCGGTGTGTTTAAGTGATATTGGCGAGTATGAAGGGATCAAAGTAAAAATAGGAAATTCCTACATCATAAAAGAACATTTAGAGGTAAGCTCCTCTCCCCTCCCTGTACGTGTGACTGTAAAAATGTTGCCCTATGGTCTGTCCAGGAAAGTAATTGGATTCAGGAAAAAAAAATTTTTTTTGAAAATAATCAAATTCTGACAGTGAGATGAATTCATTAAATAATGGTTTGATTTGGGCTGAAAGATCTGATGGTTTTCCCTGGGTATTAAGGCCATTGTTTGTGTTGCTTGATATGCCATTGAATCAGTGGTGCAGGTAAATGGTGGGAATCTTATACTAAATCTTATGTGGAAAAATCTGTTGAGCTGAGTCTGCATCCCTTCAGCCAACCTGCTTTTAACAAGTTTACAAGTAGATTTTTTGGAATGTTGTTTTTTTTTTTTTTTTTTTTTTTCCCAACATTCAAAGGCAGTGTTCTGGAACTCTGCTGCTTTCATGCTTTCAGTCACCAGCAGTGATTGTGACATCAGCATTGGAATGTTCTGATAAGCACGCATTTCAGATAAGATCACACACATAGGGTTAATGTGCTGCTTGTAGTAGATGCAATGACTATGAGTAATGGTAATGATATAGGCTGTTGTAATTGTGCAGCTTCTGCTGGAATTGTCCTACAGTTTTATAGTAGGAAGGGAAACATTTGAAACCACCATACCTGAAATGAACTCCTTTCATGACATACCTGCAAGACTAAGCTATTCTGTATTATGACAGTAGGTCTATGCCAAAATTACAGATAACAGAGCAATATATTTATTGATTCTTATCACTGGTTTATGTCAGTGGCCTACAACCAAATTTAGTAGAAACTTTCAGTGGCTTGGATATGTACATTACGGTGTGAAGTTTACTGTACCTGTTCTCCATTTCACAGAGAGCAATTGAGTTGAACCCAAAAGACGCAACTTCCTTCCACATCCTGGGGTATTGGTAAGTGCTGCAGTTGAAGGCCAATAATCAGATTCCATCCCTGGGTCTTGAAAGAGACCTTTAGTGGACTTGTGTCTTCCACTTAGTGAAGACCAGAGTGGTGAGCCCCCGTCTGAAGGTTAATCCAGTGAGAGAAATATGAACAGGGCCCATATTCTGAGTCTCAGAGTAGGGGTACTGATGTAGGATCAGGTTTTCCCTGTCCATATCCTGGCCTTGTCTGTAATAAGCTATTACTATATTACAGGGCCTGACCTTCTCCATTTAGAAGCCAAAGGACTGAACCTACTCAATTTAGAAGCCAAGGGGCCTAACCTTCTCCATTTATAATCTAAAGGGCCTAACCTTCTCCATTTATAATCTAAAGGGCCTAACCTTCTCCATTATAAGCTTACTGATCTACACTAATAATCAATAGTTACAGTACACCCACAATTTCAAGCAATCAGAAGTGAATCTCCTTTTTTGTTTTACAAAAAAATTAAAAGAGAGTAAAGGTGTTTTTTCTGTTCTACTCCCTCAGGTGTTTTGCCTTTGCCGAGTTGCCATGGTATCAGCGCAAAGTTGCCGCCATGATCTTTGCGTCGCCGCCCACTGCCACGTATGAAGAGGTGAGTTCATAAGAATCAGCCAGCCCTGTCACTCTAGATACACCACATTATTCATGTATTTTTTATTTTAGTGTTATGGGAGATACCTGTGTACCTCAGGAATCTTAAATTCCAGTCCTGGAGGGCCGCAGAGTGTACAGGTTTAACTCCAGTCCTGGAGGGGGTGCTGTGTGAGCAGGTTTAACCTGGAAGGTTGCAGTCTCTAATATGTTTTCAGAAATGTACCTATTGTATCATTGCATAAATACCCAGGATAATTAAGTAACTTGGAGCACAAGTGTGGAATTGATACAGCTTTCCTTGCCCACATATCCCAAGTAAAGAAAAGCAATAAAAAGATTATTTTATTTATTAAGTGAATTATATTTACTGTAGTTTTTTTGCAGGCTTTGGAGTTCTTTCTGAAAGCAGAAGAAGGTATGTTAAAAAAGCTAAATTAGTATCAATTAAATGATTCTGAATATTAAATCCGAGCAGCTACATTTATAAAAGATCCATGCACAATGTTTTTCAGTTAACTTGTGGGCAAACTGCCTTCCATCAGTGACACGGTGTTGAGTATCTTTTATGAACACACTTTGCAGATTCTTTTGAACCTGTGACACACTGTGTCTAACCAGAAATAAGAGCTCGGTCCACTTGTATTTAAAATAAACCTTGAATGTGCCCAGATACCCATCTGTATAACATACAAATATCATCAACTTGCTCCTGTAGTTATAGGTCTGTGGGGTAGAGTTGGGAGGACGGGGTCACACGCCGGACCTCGTTTTTCTAATGGATTTTTCTCTCCTCAGTGGATCCAAACTTCTACAGCATGAACCTGCTGATGTTGGGGAAGACATACCTGATGCTGGGGGAGAGGGACAAGGCCATTCACTGGCTCAGCAAGTCCAGGGACTACCCTGCCCACAACGAGGAGGACCGGGAGGTAACAGCGCCCTCTTCGGCCCGTACTGGGAACGGCATAAGGGGAGGGGGGTTGGGATGATTGGCAGGTGCCCTCAAACAATATATCGCAACATGGGATTAATGCCTGCAATGGCAGAGAACTTTTAAGTGTTGAATGGTTTGATTATTGGGTTCTAGAAGCATGGTTACCGTAAGGGTACAGCCACACATCCTCCGACAAGTTCGTCTCGCCTCCCACAATCGGCCGCTTGTGGGCGTGTTTTCTGTTTTTAAAACGGTGTTCCTTAATGCATATTGATTGTATATTTTGGAAATCCCCACACAGCAACAATTAACAGGTCCTCCTCAACAGAACTATTTCCCCTGTGGACAAATAAAAAACATTTATGTGGAATGGGGAAATAAAAATTTAAACTGATTTAGATTTAAATTATCGCACCATGTTATCGCACCATGTTCCCCGTCTAACCGGTCACTCCGCTCATTCGCCTCGCATCGCCAGCTATCCCAGCATGCCTTGCAGATGCGAAGACTCTGCTCCCATTGAAATTAATAGAGGCAATTACAAAGGAAAACATGCACAGTAACAAGGCTGGTTTCCATAGTGGACGTGCTCCTGATTCAGGTGTGCGCGGTCCGAACTGCCGTAAAACAAGGGCTCCGTTTTTTTTACTCATTTTTCCAACATAGGTCCACAAGCAGGCCCTTGATCTCCTGAAGAAGATAAACGGATGAAGGTACGGATGGGTGTCGCTACGACAATCACTGTGAGCACCTGGAGTTCTGAGGCATCACGGAAAGGGTCTCGAGGAACAGCAACTTCGAACAAACTGTTTAGTATTCACCGCAGAGGACTGGTACCACACTGAACCATTGGTCTCTTCTGAAGCATGGGGAAGAGACACTAAATACTGGCATTATATCTATTAGTGTAACTGAGCATCACGTATGCTGTGACACATTTTCTAGAAGTACTCTATGATGCTGCGATAACACTTTCATAGTGCTAATAACCAGGCCATGAATGTTTTAGCATGATTTAGGGAATATAGCATTAACCCCAAATTTTAACTCGTTTCATTTTAATGACTTCATTTAAAACATTTTATTTTTTCAATTCAGAATACTGTATAGTGGTTAACAAACTTTGCAAGTCCTGTGCAACTTGAATAAAATCTTTTTAATTGTATATATCGTACCATGCAGCTGAAAGTGGGTCTTGTTTTTGTGGCTGCAGAGTGAAAAATCTGGACTCTTGGCATGAGTTCTTAAACCAGAGCTATGACTTTACAAGAAATATATATCAAGTGTAGAAGCTCATCGATGGGGACTGTGGCCAACTGCAACCAAATGAAAGACTAAAACAAATGATCGGATATATTTATTAAATATGGTTCTTTCCACAGGCAAGTTTCAACAAAGAAAGAAAATAAGACTTTTTTAAAAAATAAAATAAAATGGAAGGTGGATCCTGAGCAAGGCAACGCCACAGAGGCCCCGCCCCCACACCTGTCACTCAAAATGTAACCCAAGGAGTCCTTCATTTCAGAACCAAACCAATCCATAAAAATGGGCAAAGATGATTTTAAACAAAACAAAAAAAACACCCCAAACCTTAAATATTCCGACTGGGTATGGACCCTGCGATGTGGAAGGGGTCCTGATGCTTTGTTGTGAATAGTTTTGCTAAGAAGGAAGCACAATCTCCTATCACATAGAATGTTTGCATAAAATTTAAAGTAAAATGGACCTCCTGCTTCTGGAGTAATTGCAAACATGCGGTTTTTCTGCTTTTTGTCTTCAGGTTTACATTTTTTTATCTATGAGAAAGGGAATAAAAGCTTGGGATAATTTTTTAAACGATTTAATTTAGGTGAAATCGTGAAAACGAATGGGAGCGAATGAGAACTGGACAATCGAGAGCAGTGGGTCTGTCCTAACGGTCAACAGGGACAGCAGATGTTGCTAGTATTCACACTACGCAAATACAATGGGGGCAAGCTCCACAAAATCACCCGTGTTACGTCCAAGTGAAACATCCCTTTAACACCAGTATCTCAAACGCGAACTGAAATCCTGGAGGGCCGTGCTGTCTGAGGGATTCCTGCTGGTTTCCTTTCATCAGCGCCCAAAGGCTCGACTCGTACCCGAAACACGGCTGAGATTGGCCCTCCAAGGCTCACATTTGTGAGACTCCTGCTATAAACGGGTGTTCAGTCCATTTATTATTACACCCACAAAGACTGATATACGTGTAAATAGCAAAAAAAAAAAAAACATTTGGTTGAACTCGTGAAGGACACGAGCGAAAGCTAACAGCCCTTAGACCAGCTGATTAAAACGTCAAAGCGTTCGCCATGTTTCAGACCCAGGGTTTTCTCCTCTGCAGACGAACATGCTGGATTCCCCTCAGGTCACTTTGTGGGAGTGAATGTTGTTTTTTTCTGTTTTTTTGCCCCAAAACAAACAGAAGGGGGGGGGGAGAATCAACAATACTGTAATAAATTAAAGAGTAAATAACATAAGAAAAAAAAAACTGAGATAAAGGGCTTTAATAAAGCTTAAGAGTTGCCAGCTATCTGACCTGTGGCTTTTGAGAAAAGTCGCACCTCCTAATGCCGTCTCATCCCCCCCCCACCCCAAAACCTGTATTGAGATAAACCCCACGTCCCGCTGCTGCCTGCAACCCTTCCAAACCCGTTTTGCCATACCCATAGAAGGCCTATGGACATGAACACCGCGGTGGGCGGAGCCATTGGATGCAGTAACTCACCATCACAGTCCAATCAGAAAGGCTGTCCCTCTGCACAGTGTAAACGCTACGGCTGGTTTAAGCTGGAGCGTCTGTGATTGCAGATTGGGTTCACGAGGCCGGGATATCCCAAAGGTGTAGAATATTGCACCGTCTCAATAACATGACTGTCCTGCGCTTAAAGTTAAACTGCCTCGTGAACCGCCACGGGTGGAACCGCCATGTCGGGTGAGCAACGTGCTGAGCTTACCCAACCACAGAATTTTGGTCTGGAATGGCTAAGCCATTTCATTGGTTAACATGTCAGTGACTGACAGCTTAGGGAAGCTCCACCCACTGTGAGGGCTCATGGAGCATCTAGATTCTGACTGGACATTTCTGAAGAGCAAACTCTCCAATCAAGGTCAAGTATCTGGTGTGGAAAAGAGCAGAGGGCCTGCCAAGTAACGGAGTGGAGAAGTGCTTGTCCAATGAGTGACGCCTGCTGCTCTGTGGGCGGAGACAGGCTTGTCCAATGAGTGAGGCCTGCTGCTCTATGGGCGGAGACAGGCTTGTCCAATGAGTGAAATCTGCTTCTCTATGGGCGGAGACAGGCTTGTCCAATGAGTGACGCCTGATGCTCTGTGGGTGGGGGCCGGCAGGGAGGAGGAGGTGGGTTTTCTTTTTGCTTCAAGAGGAAGCCATGCAAGCAAAGCGTTGCCATGGCCACAGTACACAGGAAGTCCGAGGAAGCCTCGGCGACAGAGGCCTCGAGATTCACCCTTAAGGCCCTATAAAACTAGAGCCATCGGGCGGGATTCAACTACAAAATCCTCTCTTTGTTCATTTTTTTTCTTTAAAAATCGGCCAAACAGAAAAAAATATAGATTCCTGCATTTTATCAAGAGAAAATAATGAGCTGAAATGTTTTGCATATTTATGAGGGAGAAATGGAGAGGGTGGACAGGGGTGAGGCAGTAGGTAAGGGGTTTGCAAAACGAGGTTTCCGAAGGAAAGTTTTAGTTTTAAATGACAAAATAGCTTATGTACATTAGTAGTTCACTGTGCAATTTTCTTTTTTTTAAAAACTTGGTTGGGCACGCTGCAGAAGAAGCAATCCTCTTAAAAATCCATTCAAACGACCTCCAGGAGACAGGACCCTTCAGAAGGACCCCCCCTCCCCTACTCTTGGCCAAATCCTTCCGTTTCCTCAATAGCAAACAGCAGTTTTTCCTTCAGCTGTTCAAAGCTCTTGTACGGAGGCAGGTCAAGTCTGTTAAAGCTGTGGGGGTAAGAGCAAAACACACATTACACACTGAACCCATATCAAACATTACACACTGAACCCATATCAACCATTACATACCGAATCCTTATCAAATATTACACACTATCCTTATCAAACATTACACACTGAACCCATATCAAACATTACACACTGTATCCTTATTAAACTTCACACACTCTATTCTTATTAAGATGAATACACTATATCCATCACCTCCCGTGGAAACACCTGGTTGGCTGTAAAGACCCTATCCCGCATGGCCTATATGAAAAGCTCTCTGTGGAGCGGGTGAAGAAGCGAGATGGAGAACTGACCAGGTGTGGCTCCGGGGAAGCCAGGTGTCCTTTCCCACCTTCTCTATACAGAACTTCTGAGGTCCATTGCTCCCTACACAGAGGAGGAGGAAGGGAGAGGAAGAGTGAGTGGGCAAGAGAGGAAATGAGAAAAGGAGAAAGAGAAAGTGAATGGAGAACGGAGAGAGAGGGCGATGGGGGAGGGGAGAGGTTGACGGAGAGAACGAGGCAGAAAAGAGAGTAGGAGGGTGACAGGGAGAGAGAGAGCAGAAAGTGTGTGTGTGTGTGTGTGTGTGTGTGTGTGTGTGTGAGATAGACTCACCCATGAGCTCAGCAAATCCTCCCAAAGGTAGTCGGCACGTCCCCGTCACAAACTGCATCAGCCTCAGCCGCACCTCATTATCCACCTCCTTCACCAGCTGCACAGAACCACAGACCCACCTCATTATCCACCTCCTTCACCAGCTGCACAGAACCACAGACCCACCTCATTATCCACCTCCTTCACCAGCTGCACAGAACCACAGTTTTTCTTTCTGTGACACAGCTGGTGAAATGTACATTAACACAGCTTTTCGAGGCTCTCTATGGCTCACATGGAAGCACGACAGACTCAAACAGGGCTATTAAGATGAGAGAAAACCACTGTCTGTTCTCAAATGTGTGAGCCAGCCTGGTTCCAGCTCTACAGTGGGGAAAGGGCTATAATGAGCCAGCCTGGTTCAGCTCGAGAGTGGGAAAGGGCTATAATGAGCCAGCCTGGTTCAGCTCGAGAGTGGGAAAGGGCTATAATGAGCCAGCCTGGTTCCAGCTCTACAGTGGGAAAGGGCTATAATGAGCCAGCCTGGTTCAGCTCGAGAGTGGGAAAGGGCTATAATGAGCCAGCCTGGTTCCAGCTCTACAGTGGGAAAGGGCTAAAATGAGCCAGCCTGGTTCCAGCTCTACAGTGGGAAAGGGCTATAATGAGCCAGCCTGGTTCAGCTCGAGAGTGGGAAAGGGCTATAATGAGCCAGCCTGGTTCAGCTCGAGAGTGGGAAAGGGCTATAATGAGCCAGCCTGGTTCAGCTCGAGAGTGGGAAAGGGCTATAATGAGCCAGCCTGGTTCAGCTCGAGAGTGGAAAGGGCTATAATGAGCCACCTGGTTCAGCTCGAGAGTGGAAAGGGCTATAATGAGCCAGCCTGGTTCAGCTTTACAGTGGGAAAGGGCTATAATGAGCCAGCCTGGTTCAGCTCGAGAGTGGGAAAGGGCTATAATGAGCCAGCCTGGTTCAGCTTTACAGTGGGAAAGGGCTATTATGGTATAAGGAAGACAGGGTTCCCACTAATTTTAGGAAATCATTTTCTAGGACTTCTCAAGGACAAGATCCATGACTTGGGGGGGGCGGGTGGGGGGGGCAGTGTGCAATTACCATAACCATACAAAACTTTGTGCTGCCATGTAATCTCAGCAGCTAATAAAAATGAGAAAAGCTGAGAAAAATACAGAAAAATATTAAATCTCAGCTCTAAATATACTGTTTAATAGCTTGATAGCTTAATAGCCTAGCCTACAATTTACCAGGACCTCACAAATATATCCAGGACATTTTGTAAATTTTCTCATTTTCCAGGTGTTTTCCATGACTGGAAAACTAGTCGCTAAATTTACATGTTTTCAAGGTTTTCCAGGACGAGTGGGAACCCTGGAAGAGCGCCACCTGCTGGTCAGTGCAGCACTTACCTGCCAGAACCAGACAATCTGTTTGCTGTTTCTGGTGTAGTGCCGGTAAACCGTGTTCCTCTGCCAGTCCTGCAGGTCCACCTCCTGCATCCCACAAAGCATCACCTGTCCAACACACACAGGTAGAGTCACACACAACACACAAACACATACATGTATGCACACACGTGCACACAGGTACCGTCAGATATAACACACAAACACACACACACATACATACAAGCGCACATGCACACACATACACACACACACACAGGTACAGTCACATATAACATGCATACACTGGTCCAGAGTAGAGTCACATATAACACACACACACTCGCACGCGCACACACACACACGTTTTACACAGAGACACGGGTGCTTAAGGAGAAGTCTGTCTCTTAGGGCAGCTCCTCACCTCCAGCTCTTTCTCATCAAAGTACTGCAGCCACTGCAGAGGGACCACCTCATTAAAGCCGTCCAGGAAAGCTTTGGTCTGCTCCTCCACCCCCCGCGAAAACCGCCACTCCGCCATCAGCCTGCGGGAAACGGGAATACAACCAGTTATTAACATGTAATAACGTTAGCATGAAATAGCCATGTCACTGTATTACAAGCCTGCCTCAATTACGGAATATAACCAGCTACTACCATGTAATAACGTTAGCACAAAATAGCCATGTCAATATATTACAATTCTGTTGCAATTACAGAGTATAGCCAATTATTACCATGTAATAACCTAAGCTTGTGTTTCTTCAGTGAACGGTTATAAGATATATGTAGACATTGTTTTACAAGCGATATGGCGCTCAATCCCGTGGCATATCATGAGTATTGGCACGGCTAGGGGTTCGCCTTCACTCCGGTTCAAGTCATAAAGGCATGACTAAAATCCTGCAGAAAATTATGGATGGAGTATTGACAGTTATTACTAAGTAATAACCATAGCATGAAACATACACATCAGTGATTATAATCGTGAAAGTATTACGTGAGTGTAGACACTAATCCACATGTAATTAAGCGCCACCTGCAGGCAGTTCTGGCAGAAAATAAGCCATAAAAACAAGCAGGTAAGAAAAGCTCAGAAACAAGACCCTGGGAAACCAGACACCTGAGGCCACTGTGCACACATCGGAAAATAACCAACAATAAAACAATGAATAACTCCGCCCATTTAAGTAAAAGCGAAATAACAAACAATAAAGCACACAAATAACGATCTGTTTAACTCACGTTGCATGTTTGGTAAATAAAAGCTAAAGTGTTTATTAGCAAATAAATATTTTAGCCTGGGACACAATCTGGCATCGGGAACCTTTCCCACACAACCAAAATTGTTTTGCTATATACCCGATATACTCCTCCTTGTTCTCCTCCGTCACCAGCAGGTTGGTGCCGTCGGGTTTCAGGTCATGTGACGTGATCTTTCCCAGGATCTCCATGTCGACGGAGAAGTACATCTCCAGGCCGCACTCCTCGATGTTGTTGTCCCTGCACAGGAGTGAAATGAGCCACATGTTAAGGGAGGTGACCTCAGACATCACAGCATGTTTTCCTCATTATGAAGAACCTGGAGAAATATAAGTAAAAAAAAGAAAAGATGAATCTCTCATTTCAGGCCTGTGTCCTGTCGGGTGAGGGTAAAAATATGAACTGTGGGAGACGAGGGTAGAGGAGAGTCACGCATTACTGACAGAGGCTAAGAGAGACGCGTTATGGCGTCTCAAATTGGCTGTCATGTAACTGATAAAATGGGTCCAAGAGAAGGGAATGGAGAGTTATGGGGTGGGGATGACTGCGTTCTGGGGGTTTGGGTTAGGACGTATACCTGATCCAGATGAGGGAGTTGTAGAACTCGGGGTCGATGGACTCCAGGTCTTTGATAGTGAGCTTCTTGCTTAGCATGCGCTTGTAGAACGGGAGGGAGAAGCCCGTGTCAATGAACTTTCCGTGAAAGAGGGCCTGGAGGGAGGGAGGGAGGAAGAGGAGAGAGAGGGAGAGGCAGAGTGAATTCCGCGAAAAGGTGAAACCGCACCGAGATTTCATGGTTTTTTAGTTACCTCCCATAGCAATAAATCATCCGCTCTGTAAGCCTGCATGAACTTAGCTGCCAATGCATGTACATGTGTGTGTGGCGGTGCACGTTGTGCTTTGTGAGCGTGTGTGGGGTGGGTGAGCGAGTGTGTGTGGAGTGTTGGTTGTGGGTCTGTGAGTGTGTGTGCTTTGGGGAGCGATTGTTGTGTGTGTGTGGTGTGCGTGTGCACGTGTGTGTGCTTTTGTGTGAGCGAGTTTGTGTGTGAGCGTGTGTGTGTGTGCGTGTGCACGTATGTGTTCTTTTGTGTGAGCGTGTGTGTGTGTGTGAGCGAGTGTGTGTGTGTGTGTGTGTGTGTGTGTGAGCGTGCGTGTATTCAGGGGTATAACTTGCCATGGCGATGAAGCGTCCGATGAAGCAGAAGTAGGACAGGTGGTCGGGGTTGATGGTGGAGGCGGGGTTTATCTGCAGGCAGTAGTTGCTCTTGCCGGCGTACTCAAACAGACAGTACATGGGGTTCAGCACCTCGTGCGACAGCAGGAAGAACCACTCCCTGGGAACGAGAAAGGACCGCACGCGGTCGGGAAGGGTCACGAAACAGGACCGGGGGCGAAGCGCAAGGGGGTCTCATTAGGACAGAGCAGGGTAGTGTGAACTGACCTCGCCAGGCCACCGTAGTCCAGCCCCTCCTCGCCCCTGAAGATCACATACAGTCTCCTCCTCAGATCATACGGCTTCAGGGCCATGATCTGGAGAAACACACAGATGAGCACACACACACACACACACACGTACTTGCACACAAAAATGCATGCATGTACAAACACACACTGGCAAAGATGTTTTAGGGCAGTGTCTATCTGGTATGCTGAAGTGCAGAGACAGAATGTGAGATGATAAATAATAAATACAAGCAGACCAGATTTTAAAAAATGACTGGTAGTGTGTGCATGTGTGTGTGTGTGTGTGTGTGTGTGAGTGAGTGTGTGAGTGAGTTAGCACACACAGGACAGCTAAATGATCTCACCTGTTGAAAAGAGTCCTCAAATAGCGTTTGCCGAGAGACGGTTATCTTTACATGGCTGGGCAGTGCGTTCGACTGGAAACGGACAGAAAACACATTGGAGAAAAAAGTGCGTGTCTGTGTGTGTGTGAGAATTCCACTTCAAATGAATTAACAGAAGGAAAAAATTCTAAGTTCACCTGGCACAGGTAGCGGAAATGTGCTAGTTTCCACCTGAAGCTGCGCTCATACGCTATCTGTGGGCCTTTGGTACTGCAAAAAAACAGGAAATGACATCAGTTTCAACTTTAAGGTCAGAGGTCCGTGACCTGGTTCCTGGCTCAGATGTGACAGACAAGTGCCTGGAAAAATGAGTCCTTTACAGATTTGTGTACCCAAACTGGGCCACAGAACCAGCTAGAATGTCCTGGGAAATGCAAACTATGTGCTGTACTCACACAGGAGCACTATACTCACACGTGCGCTGTACTCACACAGGGGGGCTCACACAGGAGCACTATACTCACACAGGTGTACTGCACTCACACAGGTGTACTCACACAGGTGTGCTGTACTCACACAAGGGGGCTCACACAGGTGTTCTGTACTCACACAGGTGTGCACTCACACAGGTGTACTCACACAGGTGTGCTGTACTCACACAAGTGGACTCACACAGGTGTGCTGTACTCACACAAGGGGGCTCACACAGGTGTGCTGTACTCACACAGGTGTGCTGTACTCACACAGGTGTACTGCACTCACACAGGTGTACTCACACAGGTGCGTGTACTCATACAGGGGAGCTCACACAGGAGCACTATACTCACACAGGTGTATTGCACTCACACAGGTGTACACACAGGTGCGCTGTACTCACACAGGTGCGCTATACTCACACAGGTGTACTCACACAGGTGTACTGCACTCACACAGGTGTACACACAGGTGCGCTGTACTCACACAGGTGTACACACAGGTACTCACACAGAGGATTTGCCGGTGCGCGGGTCGCTGAAGGTGGTCGTCCGGGTGTTGTGGTCTACGAAGTAGCGCACCCCTTCCCTGGTGTATCTGATCTCCCAGCCCGCAGGGAGCGGGTCCTCATTCTGCAGCCTGCTGATTGGAGGAGCGGGATCAGCCAGTGACCAATAAGAGGACAAGCATGCCAAACATACAGATGGGAGATGAAGTCAGAAGCTGGCTGAAATGAATCATGCCATTACTCGCAGGACTCCGATTCCCATAAAGCACCCTGGCAAAACATATGTCACACTAAAGATGTATAAATAACTTTCCAGATACTTATTAGGTAGAGGATGTTTTGCTGAAAACACACACACACACACAGGCACAGAGTCACATCTAACACACACACACACCCAGTGGAGGGGTCTTACCCTTGTGTGCGAGGATCTTCCCACTGCGTTGTCTTGGTGTTGTGGTTGACGAAGTAGACCCGGTCGTTGGAGTCCACGCGCCTCTCTGGGGGAGAACAACAACACATGCACACGGCGACTCACACCTGCGAGCTATTCGAAACATACGCTACCTAAACTAACGCACACTAACTCTGCCCACGAACCACTGTTCGATCAACCAAGAAAGACAAGGTGAGGTGAGGGGATGTGAGAGAAAGAGGGGATGTGAGAGAAAGAAAGTGAGAGAGAGGGATGGAGAAATGGAGACAGGAAGGAAGGAGGAAGAATCACCGTTAAAATGCATTTATGTGTCCTTTCACTAATTCAACCACATGCAAACACAACAAGCGTAAACCCAAGAATGACAATGTGACACATTCAGTTGGTAAGGGAAATCGTTTTTTGTTTCTAAATTTAAAATATTCACTAAGCCATATAAAATGTGCATTAACTAATTATATACAGCGAAAAACAAACCAATAGAAAAAGAGAGAAACGACTGACAGAGAGTGGATATTCACTTTTTATTGGCAGCCAACATGCTGATTGGTTAAAATAAAAAGGGGGACCAATACTTCGCCCTTCCAGAATAGACAGTATACATTTTAAAAACTACAGTATAACGTTAACTGAATAAAAGTTGCTTAATTACATAGTATTCATTTTCTTTGGTTCTTTATAGCCATTTGAGAAACCCAGAGAGAGAGAGAGAGAGAGACAGACTGCCCAACTCACTCACTCACTCACTCACTCACTCACTCACTCACTCACTCACTCACTCACTCACTCACTCACTCACTCACTCACTCACTCACTCACTCACTCACTCACTCACTCACTCACTCACTCACTCACTCACTCACTCACTCACTCACTCACTCACTCACTCACTCACTCACTCACTCACTCACTCACTCAGGCCATCAATAACATGGCTCCCGACACGCCCCACTCACCCCAGCCAGGAGGCAGAGGGCCCAGGGGGTCATTTTCCGCCGACATCATGGAAGCCTGTTCCGAAAGGGAGGAGAGAAACACAGATCCATTACAGAAGGAAGGGCTATTACATCACTTCCTGTTTCACAGACACGAAGGAAGGAACAGGCGGCGCAGCAGGAAGGAGTGGCGTCACCGAGCAGAGCAGTCTCGAGTGAGGTTGGCTGGAACAGCCTGTTATGTGATTTGAAGAGTCTCGAAAGGCTCATTTGTAATGCATGTGTTGTGGCACAGAGAAGCTTTTACATAAAGTACAGGCTAAAAGTATTAGGCCACCTTTGGTCGAAATGATGATGATGAAAATGCACTTAGACATAGCCTAATAAGTTCAGGGCTATTTTAAAACACAAATATATAATAGAGACACTTGGCAGCATTGTGGAGGGGATTGTAAATCCTAAGAAATCCAACGAACGAGAAAAACGGAGATGAAAAAACCTCTGACAAGCAGACTTCTTTAAGATCGCAGGCTTGCCATGCTTCAGGTAATCTTGCGCCGCTACAGAACAGAAGTTATCTCCGGCCTACCGACCTGATCTGTGAAACGACTGGTCGGGCAGGTGCTGCACCGTGATTGGTCAGCAGAGGCCGCAGTGCGATTGGCTGAGGCGCGCGGTTACCGAGTAGAGGTATCTCTGGTTGAACTGGTGCATAGCTCCCTGCAGCTGGCTCCGCTGGGACTGCCACTGCTCGAAGTTTCGGACCGACTCCATGGTGGGCCGCTGCCAGGTGGTGGTCCTGGTGTTGTGATCCACGTAATAGATCCGCGCCCGGTCGTCCACCCGGCGCTCCCAACTGGGCGGGGCACACAGACAGATGTCCACCAATCAGAGAGCAGACAGGGGGAGACATGGATGCGCAACAAACAGAGTGGTCAGGGGGAGGCGCTGCGTATCATATTCTCTGGAATACAGGCGACCTGCTAAATTTCAGTGAAATTTGCTGCGCCCGTCGTGTGATTGAGGATTTCTGCCACGCCCCCACCCCACCCTCCCCACCCCCTCGGTGTCCCGCTGCAAACTGACCCAGACGGTAGTGGCTGCGGTCTTTCCCAGGTGGTGGTTTTGGTGTTGTGATCCACGTAGTAGGTCCTGCCGTGCAAGTCTTTCCTCTGCTCCCACCTACAGAGATCAGAGAGCACAGACATGCATTAGCATTAGCGTTAGCATTAGCCTCAGCGTTAGCCATAGCCTTGGCACTGCAGTCAAACACAGCCGTGACTTTACAGCTACGCTCAAAAATATCAGCTGAAATTTACCCAGTCTGATGTGTGTGTTACTCAGGCGACAGGGGGTCAGTGCTGCTGTGTGTGTTACCCAGGTGGTAGGGGGTCAGTGCTGGTGTGTGTGTTACCCAGGTGGTAGGGGGTCAGTGCTGGTGTGTGTGTTACCCAGGTGGTAGGGGGTCAGTGCTGCTGTGTGTGTTACCCAGGTGGTAGGGGGTCAGTGCTGGTGTGTGTGTTACCCAGGTGGTAGGGGGTCAGTGCTGGTGTGTGTGTTACCCAGGTGGTAGGGGGTCAGTGCTGGTGTGTGTGTTACCCAGGTGGTAGGGGGTCAGTGCTGGTGTGTGTGTTACCCAGATGGTAGGGGGTCAGCGCTGGTGTTGCCAGTCTGTGTCCGGGGTTTGGCGGTCTCTGGCACGGTGCCTTGCCCCTCTGCGTTTGAGGTCCCTGCAGGTGCGGGTGCGGAGGAAGAGGAAGAGGCGGAGGACGAAGAGGGGGCAGAAGTGATCGGCGGGTCGGTGGGCGGGGCATCTGTGGCACCGGGAGGAGAGGGGGCGGAGACAGAGTCTTGGACAGGGGCGGCTTTGGCTGCCGGGGTCGATGAGGCACTGTCACTGCCCTCCTCAGAGCCGCCAGCAGAGGGCAGCACCTCCTCAGCAGAGGAGGCAGGCACTGGAGCAGAATCAGGAGCTGTAGCAGAATCAGGAGCTGTAGCAGAATCAGGAGCAGGAGCTTCTCCACTGGCTGCAGGAGAAACACAAAAATGTCAGCACTGCTGCGGCACTGCATTATGGGAAACAGCTTAGGGCCCCGAGGCGTGGGGGTTGGGGGTGCTAAAAAGTCTGCTTTGGTCTACAATTTTAAGGGGCCCCACAAATATATGGTATATGCACAGGGCATATGCAGAAAACATCGGTAGAGGGTAGCAGCAAGACATTTTCTAAACGCGCCCTAAACGCATCCACACTGCGCACTCACTGTCTGCAATCTGGGTGTCTGCAGGCTTGTGGGTGGGCGTGTCGGGGGGCGTGTCCATCTCATGGGTGGGGGAGGAGCCAGTGCCGCTGTTGCTGTTGCCGTTGCCGTTAACGACAGGGGTGCCGCCGGGATCACTGGTGGATGGGGCCGGAGCGTCCACCCCATTGGAGCCGGACGCAGAGACAGAACCAGAACCAGAACCGGAACCGGAACCACAACCAGAGTCACCATTTGACCTGGAGAAATTGGGGGTGAGAATAGCTGGGTTGCACCAGGGGTCTTTAATCCAAAACACCAATGTAATGTGGAAAATCCAAAATACTACTCTGCACACACACGCACACACACACACACACACAGGGCAGTGTTTGACCAGTGTTTGCAGTAACCAGCTGTGGAAACACACACACAGGGCTTAGCGCTGGGGCGAGGACACGCGCCGTACACCCGCTCCCTCAGCGTGGGGGGAGGGGGGTCACAGCTGCAGAGACACAGCAGGGCAAGGGGAGCACGATTCGGGGACGGGGGTCGGGACGGGACGGGGGGAGTGTTTCGATAACAGAAGCAGCTGTGGGACCTCGTGGTCAGCAGCTACAAACTTTAGCCTCAGGGATGGAGAGAGAAAAGAAAGAAGGGAAGTAGAAAAAGCCTGCAGTGGCTGCTGGTTTTCAGTGTATTTCAGCACTCATGCATTTCATTTCTTTTTTAAATGACTGCTTCACTTAAGTCACTGATTGGCTAAAGAGTCCCTTGCACCTTGAGCCCAAGACAATAATGTGAATGATCAAATGTTGCAGGTCGTCAGACAGGAAGAGTCCTGGGAACAGGCATATGTGCATACTACCTTCCAAACTGACACACCCCTGTCCACTGCCCAGTTCCCGCAAACGACTTTGCGTGTGTGTGCATTACACTTGAACTTCATTTACAATCGCCTGGAAAACGCGTTTATCCAGAGCGACGTACAGCAGTACTCTACTCTCATATTACTCCCAGGAATACGGAAATTCAGCATCACCAAGGAGACATAGAAGGCCCGAACAAACAATAGCCTGTACAACACGTCTTACTGAACATCCACATCGGAGTCCTGTACGGGGCTGTACAGAGACTTACACATAGAACTCATGCAGTGCACTCCCGCTGTAGCCAGGGCGACAGGGTCGAAGGTCACAGAGAGGACGGGACGGAAGGCACTGACCTGTTTTGAGCCCTTGAGTTTTCAGTGCTGTGGTCATGAACGGCCTCTCCGTTCTGCTGCAGTTCTGCAGAGTCAGCACAATTCAGCACCGTCACAAACAGCCTTGCTGCTGCGTGATTATCACCAACACTCACACACGTACACAAACACGTGCGCGCACACACATTCACAAAGGCACACGTGCACGTGCGCAAACACATTCACAAAGGCACACACATGCGCAAACACACACATGCATGTAAACACACGTGCGCACACACATTCACAATGGAACACACACAAACTTGCACACACACACACACACACACACACGTTCCAACACACATACTATAATGACAAACCTAGCTTAAAAACAGACAGGACAGTCAAGGAGTAGAGGAGAGGAGGATGAAAGGAGGAGAAGAAGAGGGATAGAGAAGAGTGGGAGAAAGGAGAAAGAGAGGAGAGGAAATGGAATGAATGAGGGATAAATGAAACTGGAGAGCACAGAGAAGCAAGGGAGCACAGACAGCAGGAGAGACAGAGAAAAGGAGAGAGAGAGAGTGAGGGAGAGGAGAGAGGGAGAGAGAAAGTGAGGGAGAGGGAGCGATGCTCACTGGCGGCAGCAGCGGTGGTGCCGTTGGTGTTTGGGGAGGTCCCGTTGTGCAGGGCGTCCCGCTCCACCCTCAGCCCGTCCAGGATGACAGTGAGCTCGCCCGTGGGGACCACCCCGTTCTTACTGTCCATCGTCAGCTTCAGTACCTCCTTCACGTTCTCCACTGAGGTCACCCAGGGGTCAAAGGGCACGAAAACAGGAGAGACATCAGCAGCCTTAACTTGCAGTTATCATGCCCATTTATATTCTGTGGATGCTGAAACCCTTTAAGGTGTGAGGTCACAAATGTGTGATTAGAGTGTTCTTAACTGGACATTCTAATGCTGATGTCACAATCACTGCTGGTAACTGAAGTCAAAGAACAGTGACTTAGAAGTGGGGGGGAGAAAAAACCTATTGTTTAAAGGGTTAGTAAACCGAATTAGGGTGTGAAACCGGGGTGGAGGGTGTGGCCTTACGTTTGCCATCGTGCCGCTCTTGCGCCGCCTGCAGGTCCAGCGAAGCCTTTCCCAGGAGGGTGTCGGCCTTCAGGGCGTGGTGACTCCACACCTTAAAGTCCAGCCGGGCCTGGGGCGAAACATTCCTGAGAGAGGAGCCCAAACAACAAAAACATTATACTCACATCACGGTGCTCTGACATCACAGGGTATGCCCTGATGAAGCCGTGCAACGTCAAACCATTCGGAAAACAAAACAAAACGCACCGCTGAACGAGAGAAGCGTGCGACTTTCCCCTTTTCTCTTAAGCGTACACCGTTAGCCAGCACCTGGCCAACGTCAGGTGTGCATTTCCTACTTTCCTGTTTTCTGTACACGAGATAAATCATTAGGTTGCGTTTTGAACATCTCTCCAGTGCCGGGGAAGAGTTTAAAAAGCGTGAAGGTCACTAAACTCTGTTAAAGTCGGCTCCTTTGACTGCAGAGTACAGCTCCTGGTGTTAGCAGCGCAGGTGTGGAACGGTGACGTGCACAAGGTGACGCAGAGTGTGTCAGAGGACACGCACGCACGCACGCACACACACACACACACACACACACACACACACACCTCACACTGCAGCTGGGTTCGGTTGATATTTGGCACACAAATGCTTTCCCAAAACAGGCCGGCCTCTCCTGGGGCGGAACGCTTACGGCAGCAGTGACCACACCCCCACCCACCTGCGGCACCCCCACCCCCACCCCCACACCCACACCCAAGCCTGACACGGAGGGGAAAGAAGAGGACTGAAGGGTAGGGTATTATGGTGTCTGAGTGCGTCAGACACAGAGGAGAACGAGAGAGACTGACAGGCAGACAGAGAGCTGATGGTGTTTGGCAGTGTGTCGAGGAGGGGGGGAGGGGGGGGAGAGAGAGAGAGAGGGAGAGAGAGAGAGACTGACTGACGGTGTTTTGAGAGTATCAGACACAAAGGAGACATAGAAGCAGACAAAGTGCAAGAGAGGGAGAGAGAGTGAGCAACAGAGAGGAAGGGAGGGGGTAGGAAGGGAAGGAAGGATGGAGGAGAGGAGGGAGAGAAAGAGAGAGAGAGCGACTGTAATGTTTCTGTCCCTCACACTGAACGTTAAATCCAATTTAATGCATGTGCCCTCTTTTTTTTATTAATGAATGAATAAATGAGCGATCCCGAGTGGACAGGAGAGTGAGCTGGGTGCTCACCACTGACCCCTTCAAGGGTAGCAAAAAGGGGGGCGGGGGGGTGGGGCGACACCAGTACCCCCAGGGTCATTACCTCCACTGCATGACCCAATCAGATCCACCACACACTGACAACTCCAGTTCCCACCAGCACTACTGACATGGCTAAACCTCCCGCATGTGTCCAAACCAACGCACGGCAATGCAAGCATTCTGTCACTAGCCAGCTTGGCCAGTGAACCACGTAACAAGTAGCATGGCATTCCAAGAGACAAAAACAGTGGTGGGAACACCAGACTTGTAACCGGATGGTCATGGGTTCCAGTCCCACAGAGAACATGGGAGCAGCACCCCTCCTGATTCACCGAGTAAAACTGTGAAGTGGAGTCCTGTAATGTCAATGTAAAGCAATGACATGCAAGGTACAGTCATGCCATGCAAGGTCGTGTGAGGTACTGTACTGTACAGTCATGCCATGCAAGGTCGTGTGAGGTACTGTACTGTACAGTCGTGTAAGGTCGTGTGAGGTACTGTACTGTACAGTCGTGTAAGGTCGTGTGAGGTACTGTACTGTACAGTCGTGTAAGGTCATGTGAGGTAACTGTACTGTACAGTCGTGTAAGGTCGTGTGAGGTACTGTACTGTACAGGCGTGTAAGGTCGTGTGAGGTACTGTACTGTACAGTCGTGTAAGGTCGTGTGAGGTACTGTACTGCACAGTCGTGTGAGGTACTGTACCGTACAGTCGTGTAAGGTCGTGTGAGGTACTGTACTGTACGGTCGTGTAAGGTCGTGTGAGGTACTGTACTGTAGTCGTGTAAGGTCGTGTGAGGTACTGTACTGTACAGTCGTGTAAGGTCGTGTGAGGTACCGTACTGTACAGTCGTGTAAGGTCGTGTGAGGTACTGTACTGTACAGTCGTGTAAGGTCGTGTGAGGTACTGTACCGTACAGTCGTGTAAGGTCGTGTGAGGTAACTGTACCGTACAGTCGTGTAAGGTCGTGTGAGGTATTGTACTGTACGGTCGTGTAAGGTCGTGTGAGGTACTGTACCGTAGTCGTGTGAGGTTGTGTGAGGTACTGTACTGTACAGTCGTGTAAGGTCGTGTGAGGTACTGTACCGTACAGTCGTGTAAGGTCGTGTGAAGCAAAGCAAGGGCACGCCACATAATGAGGTATAAATGAAATGATTGACAGAGGGCGGGCCCACACTGGCATCAGTCCAGCTCTCTGACATTTCGGCTTCCTGGAGGCACAAGCAGTGCATTCAAGGAACGCCCTCTCGCCCCACCCCCCACCAGTAGAAATGACACACATTAGTGGAAAAAAGCATTTGTGCTCAGCTTATCAAAGCAACCCTTTCCACTGACTGGGTGTGAGCTTATTTAAATAATTATTATTTATCTCTGGGTTTACTTTTTTAAGCCTGCCCAGCTGGCTGACAGGTCTTCCTGTTTCGGGATGAGAAGGGGAGGGGCATTGCCTGTCGCAAAACCTGTGAGGATCTCTAGTGGAACTGAGTGCTTCTTTCTGCTTTACTTTGCTGAAGTGTGACCACAGGGTACCGCAGATGACCCAAAACTATGCCGCCCATCAGAACACAGCGGTGGGACGTCCCGGACCTGCCTCAGACAGCACCCTGTTTGGTTCATGTTCCAGCTGGAGTGTATCTGCGGGAGCACGAGTGCGTGTGTGTGTGGGCATGTTTGTGGGGGGGGGGGGGCTGTGGTGTGTGCATGTGTACGAAGGATAAAGGAAGATGATTAATTTTTTCAGCAAGCGAGGAAAAAAAACTAAAAGTGAGAGAGAGAAACAGAGAGAGAGCGAGAGAAAAAGAGAGAGGGAGAGGAGAACAGAGGGGGCCTCAGTCACGAGAGAGAAAGCAAAAGAATGGACAGATGGAGAGAGAAGGTGAGAGAGAGATAAAGAGAGAGGGAGGGAGGGAGGGAGAGACAGAGTTAGAGTGCTTCTCACAGAGCCAGTCTTTCCTCCCATTTGGGGTTGGAGGAACTGTGGGATTTGGCAGTCCTCCAGGCCTCCCCATCGGCGGCCAGCTCCACGTACACCGTCCCGAACCAGTTCTGCTTCCGCTTGAGTTTGGCACAGGACACTGCCGGGGAGAGCACAGTAAGGGCTTGGCCACAGCCTCCCAGGCTAAAGACGATGTGATTGGCTAAGGACAGAGCCGACCACGGCGTGGGTCCTAAAACCCGGGATATGATTTTGCCTAATTAATCCGGAAATACTTATTCTCAGAACCTGAAGGGACTCAACCAGAGACAGAGGACAGAGGTGTGTCAATCAAATCAAGAGCTTCTGTGCTCTCTAACAGACGATTGGGTAAGAAGCAATACAAAATGTCAGAATGTTTGCCACATACGGTGCCTACAGTGGGAAGCATATTTATACTAGATGGCATACATGAGATGGTACTTATATTTTAGGGAAAATCAATAAAAATCACATCGCTGATAAACGTATAAATAAGATGTGGAGGTGGGCGGTGTTGTGCAGGGTGGGGGCGGGGATGTGTGAGGGTGGGGGCGGGGCTGTGCATGGTGGGGCAGGGGAGGGGTGGAGCTCTGCTCACCTGTGGCATGCAGCAGTGACCTCCCACCATGGTTATTGCTGCAGTCTGTCCTGGACCAGGCTGTGGCCATGTCACACACCGAGGTGAGAGTCTGAAACACACACACACACACACACACACACACACACACACACACACACAAACATACAGACACACACAGACACACACACAGACACACACACACACACACACACACACACAGACACACAGACACACACACACACACACACACACACATACAGACACACACAGACACACACACACACACACACACACACAGGCATGGTCTTACTATCAGGCACAAATAAATAAGTGACCACAACTGTGAGGCAGCATGCAAGAACACTGGGTAAATCCAAGTACAATACGGCTGACACAGGTAACACACCTGGGGTTATTACCTGCACCGCACAAACACCTGAGCTACGCCATAAACGTGATCAGCTACGTTATGTACACACAGCGCAGTCACTGGGACACCAACAGCACAGTGCGCTGTGCTCTGGCTGTGACCAAGCACACAGCCGTCTGAGCTGCGTAGAGAAACCACACACTGAACCAGGCCCTGGATCTTTACCGCCAGTCCCCGTTTGTTTATCTATTATTATCCAAGCGGACGCACACCCCACATACATATTTTATAGACGATCCATTAATACAGCCGGAATTACTGAAGCATGTCAGGTGAGGGCAGGGAGGCGCGAGGGTAGGGAGGTGAAGGGAGGCACAACGGTAAGGAGGTGCGTTGGTAGGGAAGCGTGAGAATAAGGAGGTGTGAGGGTAGGGAGGCGTGAGAATAGGGAGGGAAGGGAGGCGCAAGGGTAGGGAAGCACGTGGGTAGGGAGGTGTGAGGATAAGGAGGTGTGAGGATAAGGAGGTGTGAGGATAAGGAGGCGTGAGGGTAGGGAGGTGGGAGAGGAGGGAGGCGCGAGGGTAAGGAGGCGTGAGGGTAGGGAGGCGCAGGGGTAGGGAGGCGTGAGGGGAGGGAGGTGTGAGGATAAGGAGGCGTGAGGGTAGGGAGGTGTGAGGATAAGGAGGCGTGAGGTAGGGAGGTGTGAGGATAAGGAGGCGCGAGGGTAAGGAGGCGTGAGGGTAGGGAGGCGCAGGGGTAGGGAGCGTGAGGGAGGTAGGCGCAGGATAAGGAGGCGTGAGGTAGGGAGGCGCAGGGTAGGGAGGCGTGAGGGTAGGTAGGCGCAGGGATAAGGAGGCGTGAGGGTAGGGAGGTGGGAGAGGAGGGAGGCGTGAGGGTAGGTAGGCGCAGGGGTAAGGAGGCGTGAGGGTAGGGAGGCGCAGGGGTAGGGAGGCGTGAGGGTAGGGAGGCGCAGGGGTAGGGAGGCGTGAGGGTAGGGAGGCGCAGGGGTAGGGAGGTGCAGGGGTAGGGAGGTGTGAGGGTAGGGAGGCGCAGGGGAAGGGAGGGCTGCTCACAGTCGGTGTGGTTGCAGTGCTCGCTGGATCCTCAGCCGACTCCGTGTCCCATGGTCTCTGCTGAAACAGGAAATGGGAAATTTAAAAAAAAGGGGAAACAGGAAGTGAGAGTTCAGCACAGAGTGCGAGTGAGCAGACTGAGACACCTAGACGCACATGCACACGCACACAAACACATGTACACGAACACGTACACACACATGCACACGCACACACAAACGCGCACACACAGAGTAGTATAGCAAGAGAGTGAGAGCTGGTAGCTGATTTGGGGGTGCAGTGGGGGCGGGAGGGCTGCATTGTCCCAGAGCAGAAAGGCTCGTTTGTGTGTTTGATGTCCGCCGTCACCGCCTGGCGACACTGGATGCCGGGTGCCAGACACCCCAACGCCCCAGAGCACTTCTCCCTCGTTCCCTCGCTCCCTCTCTCTCCCGGAGTTTCAGGTGCCCGGAGATGACCGGGGGGGGGGCACGGGGACCGTGCCAGCACCCGAAACCCCACACTGCACCTCAGCTCTGATCCGCCTGCAGCTTCAAATCGCTGAAGCTAATTCATGAGAGAGGAAACCGCGCAGGAGCGCTGATCACCCGTCCACCCCCCTCGTGAGGACGGTTTTGTAATGGGGTCTGTCGTCATTTTTAGGCCATGAATAAGAGAGACAGAGTGAGCCTGATGAGAGAGAGTGTGTGTTTGTGTGTGTGTGTGTGTGTGTGTGTGGGGTACACCTCCACTGGGGGACCGGTGTGGAAAATAGCGTGAAACACCGGCAGTAGTTCTCCAACGACAGAGTCTGAGAACAGTCCTCATAAATCTTATGGCAAGTTTTTTTTTTTTTTTTTCCTACAGACCTGAAATTATATTCCATTTCAGTCTGACAAAAGCAAACGTAGAAGCCTGTTTTCCCTTGAGTTTGTGGTATGTGCTGTGCATTTAGTGCAGGTTTCAGTGTGATCAGAAAATGAGCACCCGAAACTCCCAGAATGCTGTTCTTCAGTTCTACACCAGACCAGTTAAGAGACTTCACTCATGAATGTAATTTGTCTACAGATATTTTTGGACCGATCACAGGCTTCAGTCACTTTGATGATTTTGAGATTTGAACCGCGAGTGTGTGGCCGTGTGTGCCTGCTTCCTGTACCGGTATCTACTGCCAGGCCATTCACCGTTTCCATTGCCCAAGATCAACCAGTATCTGTTCAAAGCCTTCTAGAATTATTTAAAGAGCTATATCAATCCAGTCTCCCATCAATCCAGTTCCAGATTTCTTTTCATTTGCCAATCACAAGCTGCATCCTGTTCTGATTCATAGGAAAGGAACTCGTCTGAGGCTACTGCAGATTTTAGGGGACAAAAGCTGTAGTGCATGCTGGGAAAAAACAGCAAAGAAGGGGGCGTGGCTGTGGGCGGTGTCAGGAAGTACCGTTGTGCACCTGTGGCCAGAGAATGTTCCCATCACAAGCCTCACATTGCAATAATAATAATAATAAGTTAGTACATAAATGTTTTTCAGGGGCATTATGGTTAATAGTTTCAAAAATAAAACGTACACGACCAAATTTTTGACTCTGAATATGGACGGCACACAGGACGATCAGTCCAGGCCAAGGCTGGTAAGGGGAACCTTGTCTGTTAATCCGCTGGTGGCCATCAGGTCTCTCTTGACATTCACTGCACGGCAAATACATCAAACGACACGGGGGAAATAATCCACGGCCTCCCAAGAATTTCCCCCAAGACGCTCTTGTAGCACAGCTGTGGCATCATCCGCAAACGTCGCGCGCCGCGGATCAACAGCGCAGCACAGCAGTTTCTTCACGCAAGGTCATGGAAGATAAATAATCACAATAAGAACAGGCAAAAAGCGCACTCTCCGGCAACAACTTCCTGTGACTCTCACAGCGGGGAAGCTGAACCGAAAGGTCTAATGTCAGAGCCAAGGCCGGCGCTACTGAGCGGCAGTGATACGATAGACACTCTGTATGGCAGAACGCAAGCAATTACTTTTTAACCCGTCGTAAATGTCCAATAACTGACGTCAAGGAACTTGAAATCACCGCGTTCAAGACTATTGGGTGTGTCAGGTTTCTCGATGTTTTTTTTTTTTCTGAAAGGGTGCTAAGCAGCTGCTGCACGTTGTACTGGCGCATACTAGCCTACAGATGTTTCACCAGTCACTGAGATCGTAGAACCAGTCCACATAAACAAAGCAAAATGTAGTTCCCCTTTGACTGGAGGCTTTGTTGGAACTGTACACCAGGAAAACATCACTTTATTATTCTGTCCCAGCCAATATGCAACAACCCCCCCTCCCTCCAAAACACATACGATTTCCAGGGAACTGCAGGAGCAGATGTGGGTGCTCCTCTTTCCTGGCTATTAAAATCGTTGCACGTCACGACAGCCAAACGAGAGCTGCTGAACTTTTCCCCTCGTAAGCCGTGCGGTTCTGCATGGTTTGCACATTACTTGGAGAGCGACTCCCTCCCCTACAGCCGCCGAATGAACAAACACCGACGGTGTCGCTTCATCGCCTGTTTTGTTACAAATACGTTCGCGTTCGGTTTGCCACATTTAAACTAGTAGCCGAAAGAACCAACGCCGGCGAAACCAACTGAGGTGTGTCCGGTTTTGGAATAGTAACATATTTTCCCCGGATACCAGTTAACACAGCTATCTGACAAATAAGCAAACTAGCTACCTGCAACGGAAACTTTAGAGGAATGGAAACACGCAATAAGCACATGTATACCCAAGTAGCCAAGTTAAGAAAAAGTTCACTTTTGTTCGAAACAATGTTAGTAAGATATAGCTAACTGGACAGTTAGTGAATTAGTATTTCAACTAGCCAGCGATGGATTGTCAGTTGTTGGTGGGCAAAACATTTAGTGCGTTTGTTATTTCTAGCTTAGAGGCAACGGCGATCACCAATCACCTAAATTTCTATTACGCACTGTCAATGGCTCTGCTGTTAGCCCAACATCACAGAGATGAAATAACCTGCCTGCACTCTCCTCGGACAGGCCCGTAGCGTTAACGGCTGGTGTCGGCCATCTTTACCCACAAGCGAACACAAACAAATCTGAGTGCAACCTCTGGATACAGCACGACGACTATGACTGCTCCGCGGCAGGCGGACAACAAGCAAACTGGCTGACGTTAAATTCAGTTCTTACACGTACAGGGGTCTCGGGCGACTGACAGCGAGAACCCGATGTCCCTTTGTCGAAGTGCACCCGTAGCACTGACTTACCGAGCCCGTCACTCCCCGCTGGGGTGTGCAATATGCCTCCCTGCGGTAATATAGCGTCTCGGCTCTCGCTGTTGCTGTCTCTGCACCTCTCAAGCAGGGCGTGCAGCTCCAATCGCCATCTCCGAACGCCAGAAGACTGGCTCGCACCACATCGAAAACAGACGCAATGACGTCACCACGCAACTCTTCACTTGAGGCGTCACTACGCCCTTAGCTGAATTCCAAAGCCGACCCGTGGTAGACTGGACTTGTGCATGTTGATGAACTAAATAAAATCCAGCGCCTTTCATTCTAACCCCAAAGCGTGCAAATCGCTCGTTGCTAGCTACGCTACACGGAGTTCATCATTTTAGCAGACATGGACTCTGTCAGTAGTTTTTTCCTGTTACAATCTGGATGGGGAAGTTAACTTGCCGCATTAACACATTCTTACCACATTACCCCTAGCTGTAAATAATACAGAACAAAACCAAACCTTCTCTTCCTATCCGGACTTTCTGTTGACTGCCCGAACTGCTTTATCCAAGCGTAACATGTTTTTTTCCTGGGTCAAAGGTGTCGGTTTGATTTTTACATTCGTGGGGACCAAGGAAGTAACTAGTTTGGGGTGCGGGTTTAAAACAACAGCTGTAAATTTCCGGTGAATTCTAGGGGGGAAATACTTCAGACTACTGATCAGTATCGCCCAATAACAACACGAGATTCTCATCTTTATTATATGAAATTATTTTTTTTCCCTCACTATCATTCTATTTACTCAAGGAGGTAGAGACATATATGGCCATTATTCTGCAGACTACCAATGACCCCTGATTACAGACCTGATTACATGACTAACAGGAAACTTACAGCGCATGAAAATCAGTGATAATCAGTGTTACTGAGGCCTTAATCAACCCCTCACATCGCCATTGCCATTTAGTATAGTTAATCCAGTTTTGGTGTTTTGAGGAGCATGACATTGCCAGGGGGGTGGTTCCCTGCACCTGGTGCAACAGCGCCCCCTGGTGCACACTAACATCCACAGAAGCCTCCAGAATCCAAAGCAAGTACTCAGTGTGACAAGAAGGATAGCAATAGACAATTAAAGGCGCAATCGGTGTTATTATTAATTATTTTTATTTCCTTCAGTCTTTGTGTGTGTGTATATTTTAATGAACAACCAATTTAGGCATGATAACAAAGTGTGTGGACTCTACCCAGTTGGTGTCTTAAATTTAGCAATGAAACGGACCAAAATGGACTTGCATTTAGACTGAATAGGGGGGTGGTGATGTAAGGACTTAAATTCAGTAGGGGGGGGGGGGGGGGGTTGGGTGGAAACAGATGCTGTGCTTTGGAAATGTTCTGTCATTCTGTCGTTGTGGTCATTCTGTCATTGTGGTCAAACCGCCGCTTGAAAACATGAAGTTGTATCGTTCACATTTGTCCTCTTATAGTGATGACTGCGCTGATTTGGATATGTATTCATAAACCATCAACAACATAAAAAAATAAAAAAGAATTGCTAAAAAACTCTTTGTCTCTTTGTATCAAACCCTCTCCCACGTTTCATTCTCTCCTCCTTTCTTTATTTCCTTCCGCATTCTCTTTCTCTTCTGCCCTCTTTTGCTTGCTTCATCCCATCCTCTCTTTCTGCTTCCTCCCTTGTCCTCTTCCTTTTTGTGCTTCCTCCTCTTTCCTTCACTCTCTGTCTCATTCTCTTTCTCTTTCTCTCTTTCTTTCTGCTTGCTGCTCTTGACCTCTAGCATAGCTTACGTAGCTAACTTATGTGTTCTTATTTGTACATACTGTTGTAGGTAGTATGAGAACTAAGAAGGTATAAGTGGTATGATATTTTTAGTTGAAAAAGGAAAGGAACACATTAAGGTGATTACTGGCAATGTGGGCGCAGTCAAGATATGAGAGGGTGGAGTCCCAATTGTGATGTCATAGAGGGAGACAATCAGAGGCTACATGAGCCATATCTTCTGCAGAAATCATTTGCACTCACCAAATAAGTCACCTCCCGCGTTCCCGCCAATCTATTTGCTTCTATATAGGAGTGGCTGAATGGTAACATAAGTTCCGAAGCTGTACATTACACCAGGGGATGTACCTTTCCACAGTAATGGCATTAGATGTGCAATTTCAGTGCGTGTATCAAATCACAATGTTCGAGGCACAACTTTCATGTGGAGCTAAGCTAATAGCCTTTTAGAATTTAACCTGTCTCCTTGCAGAACAGCGCCTCCTCTGGTCAGTTGGATGGCTGCAGTCTGTCAACGCCGGCTGTATGTAAGGTATACTCACCTGAGCATCGACTGGCAGGTACAAACAAATGTTCTCCCAATTTACTGAAGCAGTGAGACAGGTCTAAAATGTGAATGGGCACTTGAAACATGTAATAAAAAGGTACAGAAAAAAATATTTAGGGGATGAATAATGATGATAAAATATGACATTTATATGGTCACGGAGTTCTAACCCAGCCGTAACCCCCCCCTTGCCCAGGTCCCTGTTCTGACCCCAGTTGCTATTGCCCAGTTGCCACTTTGAGCAATGCTGTCACATGAAATCAGAGCTTGAGAAATTTCCGATGCCCAAACTGTAATCTGTGCTGCACTTCTTCTCTGTGAGCGTCACTGTGCAGAACACCATGATGCTTTGCTGGGACAGAATGATCTTTTTTTTTTTAAGCAATTGTGATTTTCCTTCTCCTGTTCGATCCTCTAAACCAGTGATCTTCATTCTTGGTCCTTTCGGGCCGCAGGAAATTGGTTGCTGAGATTGAGGCAAAACCAGAAAACAGCAGGTCCTGCGGCCCGCTTGGACCAGTAATGAAGATCACTGCTCTGGACAGTAAAACAGCAGCTAAAAACATGCTGATTGAACTAGTTAAAGCCCTACACAGTTTAATACCACTAGCAACCACAAGGAGGTGAAGTTGGACAAGTTGTCTTTAATTTTTTTTATTTTTTTTTTACTTTAAGACCTTTTAGAAAAGGTGATTTTGAAGCAGCGTAACGTATAGCACAGTGGAACAGCCTGTTGCTGAAAATCAGAGAGGCTCCAGCAGAAGCCAGATTTGTAGTCAATTGAAAATGCATCTTCTTTCACAAGCTTAGTTTTAGTTTAGTACAAATGCTGTTTTTGAGTTATTTGAAGCATATTTTCTTTCTTTCGACCTTGAACCCCAGAATTCCCTGATACCTGCTCATCACACACACTCACACGCACACACACACATGCTTGTGTGCATCTGCGCACGCATGAACGCACACATACACACACACATACGCACATACACACACACACACACACGTACACATGCATGTGAATGCACGCACATATGCATGCGCTCACGTATGTGCACACACACAAACACACACAAATAAAGGTTCTGGGACAGTCATACTTTGAAAATCCCAGAAAGATGACTATCCCTTTAAAGGGTCAACCCAAATCGAAAAGCACTATTTTTGTATTTTATTACAGAAGCCCTGAAGTACGTAGTAAGTCCGTTTTTAGATTAACTAAACTGAATGATTTAGTGGCTTCCTTGAACAAGATACTATCTCAACTGCAAGATTTACCTTCAAATTTCAAGGACTTAGTATATCATTTCAGTGACTTAGCATCCCCTTTAAAACATTTTTTTCTGAAAGAGAACTTGCACTGGGGTAAATGTGATTGGCTTGGCCTTCCTCATCTTCATCAGCACAAAGGGCAAGCTGTACATTTCCACGGGCAAAATGAACCATTAATGAACCAAAAACAGCATGCTGTGTTATAGGATGGGGACATGAGATACAGGCCCTGCTGGTGCCCCCATAACCAGGGTAGCTTCAGGGTGACATCAGCATGGATTAAGTGTGAGGTAAACCAAAGGTCAAAAAGGTCAAAGGCCACACATCTTGAAAGAACCGAGAGAAACAAGACAGAGAGACCATGAAGTAACCCTCTTCACGCTAAATCTCTGGGGGTTTAACTTAGCATTTCTTGGTATAGTTCACAGCATGGGCTCTGACCGTGTGATCTTGTTGTAGGTTATTTTATGGTTTAGCTTACTACATAGGCTTTGACCGTGTGATCTTTTAGTAGGTCACTTTATGGTTTAGCTTACATGGGATTTGAGTATTATCATGTTGTTACTTATTTTATGGCAGAGCTTACAACACGGGCTTTGGCTGTGTGCTATCTGGGTTGCGTGAAGCACATATGCTTTGGTTGAACTATGCAGTTCACTGCACACAAGACCTGTTGGCCCCCAGAATTATGCCAAACGTGAAAATTTTTTTAATTGCACACAGCAAAAAACAAGCATGGTTGTGAATGCTTTTTCAAATGCTGGGGGTATTTTGTATTGAAAGTTTGTACTGTAAAACAATAAAGTTGTAAAACATAACCAAAGAAATCACAATTCTACACGCAGGCCCGGACTTCAATTTGACAGTAATGCACAACACTTGACATTGACCAAGAGCAGTTTTTGCACAGTAATATTCTTGTCATAATAAAGAAAAAGTTTTTTCACTACTGTAGAAGCATTTGTTTCCATATATCCTGGCTTGATATTTGAGTGGTAAGAGAGAGAACAGACCACAGAAAAACAGAAAAGAAAAGGAACACGCAATTAAATCAAATGTTAAATAATTTTCAATACTTCATTATTGATGATATATTATAGATTATTAGAGCAAACAGACATTGATACAATTGTGTAGGTCCTTGTCTTTTTGCAGTGCTGTATGTAAAAAGTGATTTTACCATTGAACCCGAGCGTAAGCTTGTCCATGCCTGCCAGGAAAATGTCCCCCATCCTGTTACTTCGCCGCAAGAACACGTGACCCCTGGAAATGACTTTTGACCCTGAAATATTGGCCAATAGGCATCCATGTTCAGTGACGATGAAGCACAGGAAGAAAAAAAGGTAAAAATGACATAAAGAAAATAATGTAGAAAGATATTGTACCATGTGTGCTGCTGTTAAATAGGAAATTAGGATAGCTAAAAGACTAGAAAATGCGAATTTCTCATGGTAAAAAATGTAATGTAAACGTCTTCCAATATTGCGGTAGAAAAAGGAAAAATAATGATAAAGATAAAGCGTAAGATACAAATTTTAGAACAATCACATCCCATATATGCAGTAGAATGTTTTTGGGGATATTAAGAAAAGGGACAAAGAAAAACTAGAAAAACAAATATCCCAGAGTCCTCATAAATCTGAGGGAAATTATCTATCATTTTCTTTAAAACAAGCATAAAACCGTGCAGACCCACGGCGCACCTGTACAAAGTGTCATTACATTACATTACATTACAGGCATTTAGCAGACGCTCTTATCCAGAGCGACTTACACAACTTTTTTACATAGCACTTTACATTGTATCCATTTATACAGCAGGATATATACTGAAGCAATGCAGGTTAAGTACCTTGCTCAAGGGTACAACGGCAGTGTCCTTACCCGGGAATCGAACCTGCGACCTTTCGGTTACAAGCGCAGTTCCTTACCCACTGTGCCACACTCCGTCATAAGTAAAACATGGCTAACTATATAGCTAGCTAGCTATGACATGTCCTCACGTCTGTATTTGTTGTCCTCCATGTGTCCATACATCTGTATCGGTGGTACGCGCTAAGTAGGTTAACTAAAGTAGGTGAAACGCTAACATGTTAGGGTTAGCTAAAGTAACGTTAGCTTAAAAATCTTGTGCTGTTCAAAGTGGTGATTTTGGGAGATGCACCTACGCATGCATCCTACTAAACGAAGCACCACCTGCGCATGCGTCCCACCAAACGTCCCTCTCAGGTTGTCTGTGAGTGAGTGAGTGAGTGAGTAACCACAATTTGCCATGCATAGCCCACGGCAGCAGTTCCTGCGCACCGTGGGGGGAAAAAAAAATAATTCCAGACGACTGGAAGCCAGGCATTTCGATTTTCAATGTTCAAGAAGTGAGATAGCACTGATCCAGGAAAGTCACAACTGCTAACTGAAAGCAATGGAGTCCTAAAACACTTAGACTTAGAATTAACAAAAAAATTAATAAAGAAAAAAAAAACTGCTCTTCAAAGGGTTAATTGTTCAATTAAGTGCAGCGAGGACTTCAGTCCTCTCCTGGGTAAAGACAATGGCGTCTATCGCAATGCAATTCTCCCAGGTTTAGAAGACAGCAGGAAGCTCTGACAGCAGCCAATCAAGAAATAGCGACCCCCCCTCTCCTCCAACCCCCTGGTATCACAGGATTATTTAATGTTTTTTTTTTTTTTAAATAGTAATATATTATTTTTAATGGACTTCAGTTGAAAGTGAGAATTTGAGATTTCTCCTCTTTCACGCACCTATTTAAACACATATATTAACTAACGGAGAGAGGCATTCAGCAAATGCCTGCTGTGATCCCCATAATTATGGTCTTTCACAACTCAGCTGTGATTTTTACTAGCGTGGATTTATTTCTTTGCAAAACAAAGGTTGGGCTCACCAAAAAACAACATGCTCTTTGCCGATGGCAAAGACCCAGGGAGTACTTTCAACATCATATATTCCCTTGCCAAGCCAGTGGGTTTTTCAATCCTACCCTGGCCCATATAATGCTGATTTAAGTCCAGAACTTCGCTGGTGGTTCTGAGCAACAAACTTAAGCAGGTCATTTAACCCTCCGAAGAGTAGGTCTTTTGGAATGTCTTTTCAAAATTGTAGTGTTCAAATCAGTGTTCTAGAACTCAGTTACTTTGGGTTACCAGTAGTGATTGTGACATCAGCATTAGACTGTTCAGTTAAGAGCATTGCAATCACATATTTGTGACCTCACGCTTTAAAGGGTTACGTGTGAAAATAAGACAAAGTAGCGAACACGTTCTCATCCCAACTCATCAAATGTTGCAGCTTGGGCTGATGATGAAATCCCTGCTTATTTCTGTTCTTAATTGTTTTTCGCTTATTTTGACGTGTCCATGGTGTCCGTTTAGTCCCAGGAACAATACACACTTTCCCTCACAAATAGAACGTTTGAACTTGAGTGAACTTGGAAAGAAACATCCTCAATATTTCATTGCTGTTGTTGGCCAAGAAAGGCCGTTTCATTTTCTCAGACAATATGTTCTTATGCCTTGTAAGTGGAACCCCACAAGATTTTAATGCAGTAAATAAAAATTTTAAAAACCATTTTCTGCTGCATGTTACAAAGACCTTACTTATTTGTTTTTAAGTCCCTTCCAGGAAAGATGAATCACCTTCAGCAATGTTTTTAAGGAGGACATGCCGGTCACATCTTTTGAATTACACTGTATTAAACTGAACTCAATGAAAATTATGTGGCTTGCTGTAAAGCTTCTGTGAAAATACTGAGATTCGATTCCAGTGCTTGGCCGCAGAATACATACATGGGGGTGGGGGCGGGGGGGGGGGGGGGGGGGGGGGGGGTGAGAGAACAAAAGACAACAAACAGGGCAACAGGAGGAAACACGGCAGGTTTAGACTCGAAGCGCAGAATGAGCAGCTGGGAACAGCATGCAGGACAGGAAACACAAAGACCAACCAAAGTACTGAGGGGAAAACCAGGAACTTAAAAACACAGCAAAACACCTGCAGACAATGACCAAAACGAGCAGACGCGTGTGGGATGTTGGGGGGGAAGCTCACTTATCTAACAACAAAAACACTTAGCGTACACAGGACGCGAAACACAAGGGGAGTCAAAAGGAACGAGGTGAGAACAAAAAGTGGGGTATTCAATAGACTGTAGCCATGATGAATTTTGACTATTCACCACTCTGAAAAATATCCATGTGTTATCCACCTCCCCCCCCGACCCCCTTTCCCAAAGTCAGAATACCTCAGCAGGTATCCACACATAGAGCGATTTATGTAGCATCGCAGTATAATGGATTTGTTCAGCTGCATGCTTTTATGAGTTTGGGGGAGCCCCGTCGAGGCCTCGTGCGGACCCTGAAATGCATACCAGATGCGCCCGTGTTCCCTCCGCTGGGTTTTTGCGTCAGGCTGATTTTGAGGGATCTTGTTGCGTCTATGCGTGTGCAAGATTATCTCCCCTGATGGAGAGCAGACACTGTGAATGCATCACACAGGGAGTTCATAAACCCTTCAGAGAGAAAAGTATATATATATATATATATATATATATATATATAGTATATCTCAAATCAAGTTGAAGAAATAATTGAAGAGTGTAAACTGTATACCCTTATTCCAGAAGTGCAGTCTAGAGGTATGTATTTAGTTACATTTCATGTTATGATTTCTTCCTATTAAAAAAAAAAAAACTTTCTTATCCAGAGTCATTCAGACAACTGAACAGCACACACAGACCCTTTGAGAGAGAGAGAAATAGAGAGAGAGAGAGAGAGATAATAAAAACAGATATTTCATTCATGTATTGTAAACAAAACTGGGAAATTGTTTGTCATCAATAGACATACATAGACTGAACAACCAGAAAGGACAGACATAGACACACTTGGATAGACACAGAGACAGGGAGACGAGGGAGCAGAAAAGATAAGAAAACCAAGAAAAGAAGCCTGTCTTTTCTTCCTCGTCTTGGATATGATTTACGAACAGTATGCTTGAGAGTGTGCATGTTTGCCGTGATGGATTATGCGTTCCTTCTTTTCATTATACACACATAACGTAAAGCAAAATAAAAACCAAGTGGAACAAAACGAACTAAAGTGGAGAAGGAATAACACAACGCAAGCCAGAACACATTGTGATGTACTGTGACTATTATTGGTGAAGTGTTTGAAATATAGAAACGGCTGAATGTGCTATATGGGGAATGAGGTGGGGCGTCAGTTCCCAAGATATTGTAGGAATGGGGGCCCAGGTGTCGCTGAAGGATCGCAGATTTTCTTTAAGTGCTGCTGTACAGTTCTAAAGTTGAGTGTTCTGTTCATAAATTGAGCCCCTGGGCTGTGGATTTTATTCTGTCTTTCCAGTTGAGCAATACAACCTATTTAGAAATCCTTAGTGATGTGAGTATAAGCGTTATGTATTGAGGCAATGTCTGAATTGTGGACTGCTCCCCCCGCAGTGAGATACACTACATGACCAAAAGTATCTGGATACCCCTTGGTCTGGGGCTGTTTTTCATGGTTTTTGGATAGGCTCCTTAGTTCCAACGAAGGCACATCTTAACGCCACAGCACCCAATCACATTCTAGACTGTTCTGTGCTTCCACAGCAGTTTGAGGCACACTGTGAGGTCCATGGCCTGGCCTAATCACCAAATCGGTGTCCGACCTCACCGATGCTCTTCTGGCTGAATGAAAGCAAATCCCTGCAACAATGCTCCAACATCTAGCAGAAGGCCTTCCCAGAAGAGCGGAGTTATAGCAGCAAGAGGTGGACCAAATTGATTCCCATAATCTTGAGATGGAGGGCATGGGGGACTTGTTACGATTGGATGATTCAGAAACAGGCTCAGCAGACTCCTGACAAGAGGTTACCCGTTTAAAATACTGGATTTCACTGTGCCACGCGCCCCGCAGACTGAAACCCAACGCTGCACGAGAGCCGGCTGTACCCGGCAGACCCGCACGGCGGCAGGCCATCAGCAGTAGCTCCGTTACAGGCGTCAGTTTACATCATTCTTCAGTTACTCTGAAGCGATTTGCTAACGTGCCCGGTTCTGTGGAAATTCGGACGGCTTCGTGATGATGGCCATCGCTAGCAAGCGAATAAACGGCGATCCTAGTTGTCAATCAGCACTACAGCCGTCAGCTAATCGTTGAGTCGGCATAGTAGAGAAGAGGACCAGCTGTTGATAGCTGCAGCACAACGGACAGCTGCGGTGCTGATTTGTAAAACACCGACAGCGGAAGGAAACGTAGAAAGTCTGGACGTTCTACGTTACAACCTTGTTTTCCTCAGACTTAATGCTTTCCATTTTTTTTGGACAACTGTCTATAATTCCGACAACAGACCGGCGCTAGGAAATCACAACCACATAATCATTCAGCAACAGAATATAAAGGCTTAAGTTTGAAACCTATCTGAATTTGACGTAGGCTATTAAACCACAAAAACAGGAACTTTTCATCACACAGATTACCACACAATTTTATTTCCTTTTTATAATAAATTAATAAATTAATAAATAAATAAATAAATAAATAAATAAATAAATAAATAAATAAATAAATAAATAAATAAATAAATAAAATTATACCAGAATTCGTATTTGCAAGGACGAACGTTCAGTACAGATGGTCCCTGGAGAGTGAGGCAAGAAAACTGGCACTGTAAGAAGCCCGGTGTTTAGATAATGATCCCTTGGAATGCACCGTTCAGCAGAATTAAAATGGTCCAGAGCCGCGGCCAAGAACAAGTAGCGTTTGAGTTCTGTTCAAGAATCAAATAGGGGAGACACCCCACGGCGCGCTGCGCAGATGCAGCTGCGCGAATTGTAAGAGACTGCGCCAAGAGACCCTGTCTGAGGTTTACAGCCTAGTAAAGCCCATGGATTTTAAGCTACTTAATACACCCAGGGCGCGATTGTCTAAATGTGCTTCAATTACTTTCATGATTGCAACGTAGGTACTCTGTTTGGATAAATGTGATGGCTCCGTTCCAAAAGAATTATTAGCTAGCTTTAGGTAGTATTAGCAATTTTCCTTTTTTGCTGACATAAATATGAATAAATAAATATTAAATTTCTTCCTTATGAATGCACTTTTTCAAACTAATCACAGTCGAAGTCTTATATTTGGCAGTAGCCTAGCTTAAGAGAGTCTATTTGCTTAGGAGGGTCATTTGACTGCACCCATTTATTCTAACAAATACAAACATGCCCCAGCCATAAACGAAACCATAAACCACACCAGGTGTGTTCTTGTTTTCTTTAGTAGCTAATCGGTTCAAATGGGAAATTAACCCAGCCCGGACGTGACCGACCTTCAAAGTTGAAACGTGGTTGAAATAATGCTAGTTGTTGTTTCAACGATGAAACAACGTTTAATGCTAAATAGTTGTAAAAAAAGGTTAACAAAATACTTATAAATCAACGTTGAAATTTTAACAAGATCTGTACGTTGAATCAACATGATGTCTTCAACAACGTTCTGCCTTTTAAATTATTATTATGATCATTATTATTATTTTATTAGCATTTCATTATATTTTGATCATAAGACCACTTCAAAAATCTAAATTTATATGTTAAAAATAGAAAACAACAACAACATTTTTAGATGCTGAAACGTTGAAACAACGTCGTGACATCAACGTTGATTCGCCTTCCAAAATCGAAACAAAATTCAACAGTGATTCTACTTTGATCCACGACTTCCACGACGGTGATTCACCCGTGAATAAAGGATGAAATACCGGCTGTGAAGAGATTAATGTTTTGGTATTTGTGTTTGAGATCATTACACTACATTACAGACATTTAGCAGACAGTCTTAGCCAGAGTGAATTTCACAGGTTTTTACATGTCTTTACATATATGCTGAAGAATTTTTGTACCCAAATCCTGAAGCAGTTTTACATATATCCTTAAGCATTTGTACATATATCCTGAAGTAATGCTCAAGGGTACAATCGCAGTTTCCTGCCTGGAAAATGTTTTTGGTCAGTTCCTTAGCCATTACACTACACTGCCACCAGTTTCATATCAGATTATCCATAAAACAAATTTTGTCTTTTGTCTTATTTAAAGTTATCAGTCTGGTAGGCTATAAGTAAAAATATGTTTAAAAAAAATTAAAACCTCTATTATATTGTTTCACCGCACGTCATAAGTGGTTTTACTACACAACACCAGTGACAAGTAGTGGAAGAATATAATAGATGTTTACATTTGAAAAAAACATATTTTCATTGTATTTATGCCATGTGGGTTTAGACACAACAAAAAGCACCCCTCCCATGTAGAACGAAAATGAACATGTAACCTACACAATGTAAATAATATAGGCTACATAAACACATATCTGTAAGTATAATAAATACTACCCTAGCGTAATACAGTTAAGGCTACTTTTTAATTGGTCACAGTTTCTATAACTAATTCAAAATTATAATTTAATTCAAATTTACATTTCATTTTCCACGAACCGTAATTGCACCAATTGAGATCACCGTGTTCCTATTGAGCCCAGTTAATAAGAATGTATTGAAATACACGGTAGAATAACAATGTTTTCATTTCGCTCATACAAATTATTTATAAAATAAAAACAAACAAACATAAGAATTAGGTTGTGTCCGTGCATACTAGAAGGATTTCGCCTTAGTCGAGAGGGTACAGCCTGAAACCTCTCTGCACCATCTGAGCGCTTTCAACCGAATCACTGAAAATCATGAATATTCCGGAAAAAATGCGAGATGTAAGTGTTAAAACTGTTATGAGTTGGAGTCGCAGTAAGTTATATCTCTAGTGTTTAACTGATAGGCTAAGGGGCGGTGTTTGTTTTATGAGTAATCCCATGTCATATACGAATCTCTCTCTCTCGCTCTCCATCTCTCTCTGTTTATTGAGTTATTGTCTTAACACGCTTCTAAAAGAACATGTCTGTCTGTCCAGTCTTTTAACGAAGCGAACAACGGAATATTTACTCAAAAGAATGGTTATCTCCGTGATGTCACGTTCCACGGGCGTAGCAAAATGTCCCCTCGAAGGCTTGTACCTTTTTGGATTTTCCGATTGGAACTAGAGAAATATTGGGCGGGGAATGAGCCCCATATTCATATATATATTTGGATATAGGCTAGTCTGCTGCATAATTTGGTGAAACAAGACTCCAACGCGTTGAAGGTCATTTAGTCTATCGTTAGTAAAGCGTATGCTAAATTGATGTAAAAGTATTTTTACTTAAAAGATTACTGACAATTTAACAACAAGTAGCCTGCGCGCGGATTCTCCGTAGATATACTTAATTTCATTTCTAATGTAGGTAGCCGAAATGTTGTGGACTTTGATGTTCTGCGTGTGCTCTTTATGGATAACGTCTGTGCAGTCTATTGTAGACATGCGAGATACGACGAAAAATCCCAATGCTGATTTGCCACTCAAAGATAAACCGATGGAGACAGGTGAGACTCATTTAGACTTGTTTCATTTAGTTGTTTTACACGTTTTTATGAATTAAACGAAAAACAATTTGTTTGTAGATGAAAAACGATGTTTGTAGATGAAAACAGTTGCATTGTAATGTCAACTTCTCACTGGAGCTTATTATTATTATTATTATTATTATTATTATTATTATTATTATTATTAGGGTTGTAGTACATTCATACATTTTGATATACTGCATTCTGAAATTAGATAGTGTTAAAATCATCTTATGAAGATGACCTTTATGAATTGTTTCCTGAAAGATCTGGTTAATTTTTCTTCAGTGCGAATCCACAGCAATTTCACGAGCTGTGCATGAACTGCTGAACCAGCTGTGTTGCAGAGTTTTTTTTAAAAATTCCTAGAATGCACCAGGCCGGTCTGAATCAGAGACTGCGATTACTGTTTCACTGGGGGGGGGGGGGGGTCTTCATCGGCGATTACTGTTTCACTGGGGGGGGGGGGGGGAGTCTTCATCGGCAGTTACTGTTTCACTTTGGGGGGTCTTCATCAGGTCTGAACTCAGTAAACGTGCAGTAGGGGGTGAACGGAATGGTCACGTGACAGTTTAGCGTACCCGTTACGGAACGGAGATGGCAAACCCTAAGGTTGCACGGTTACTTTCCAGGTGGTGCACCGCGTTGTGCCTTTAACCTGACGGGCTTAAGTGAATTATCCATCTGAATTAATGCATTATATGTAAGATGGGGGAACCCGATGATTGTGTTAAATGCCTGAAGTATATATGTCAGGCATACTGCTGTGAAGAACCCTATCCCTCCAAGATGACTTTCCATAAGCTTCTCATACACAAAGAAATGTAATCTCAAAATGAAACAATGACAGAAATAATAATAAGTGAAAATACAGATTTACACATCAACATAACGTTGGCAATGTAAACCGGCCACAAAGGAAACCAAAAGTGAAATATTATTTACTTGGTGGCCCTCAGTACCATTCTTTCACACAGACTGTGGCACTCACAGCTAAGCTGGCTTTCTCGTGAGACAAAGGGTTTAAGCGAAACAGAACGCTTATCCACCAAAAAAGAGACGTTTTCCCAGAAAAGAAAAGAACGTTAATGGGCCATGCTCCCGAAACATAAGCGGGTGAACACTAGCATCCCTCTGCACGCAGAGAGACGTGGGAGACCGAGGCAGGACTCCGGCTCCTGTACAAGCATGTTGTGGTTGCTAGGATACTGCTGCTGATGCTGGACATCTGCTCCCTGTAAAAGCCTATTGTGGTTGCTAGGATACCGCTGCTGATGCTGGGCATCTGCTCCCTGTAAAAGCCTATTGTGGTTGCTAGGATGCCGCTGCTCTTTTTAGCTTGAGGCTGTCAAATTGGCACAAATGCTCTGTTCTGTTTATGCCCATACTTTTTATTTTGTATTTATTTTTTTAATATTAAGGACATACACATACACACATATTTAACTATATAGCTTGAGAGGGTGTGTGTGTGTGTGTGTGTGTGTGTGTGATCCCAACACCTTGCACCTTGCTCAAGTGTAGAGCAGTTGCGCACCTGTTAGGGTTTTCACTCAAATTCTTCTGGTCGTGTGTGTGTGTAGGTGTGTGTGTGTGAGTGTCTTGAAAGTGCATAAGCATGAGGTTTCAATGATATTTGCGCTGAAAACTGTGAACTTTTGAATCTGGCTGGTGTGCTACCCAGTACAATGTCCTGTGTTAACTCAGTTCTGACAGAACACACACGAGTCCGCTGACACATTTCACTGTGCACAGGAAAGAGAAGCGAAGGAAGCGGGAAGCTCTGAGTTGCAGCGCTGCGCGTGGTGGTCTGCAGGGGTGAACAGCTGTCCCGCTTTCTGCTTATTCACCCACAGGAGTCCGTAACCAGGGGAAACGCAAAACGCTGTTTGCCAGGAGAACGCTCCACGAGGGGCAGAGTCCGCGCGCGGTGGTAAGCGGCCAATCGCTTCTCTGTGGGCGTGTCTATTTACAGCCAATCAGGGCCGAAGACCGGTGTACTGTACATCCCTGCCAACACTCAAATCTAAAAAGAAGGAACACAAACAGTGTGTGAGGGGGGACAGGCTGTATTTGGGGGTGTGTGTTAGGGGGGACAGGCTGTATTTGGGGGTGTGTGAGGGGGACAGGCTGTATTTGGGGGTGTGTTAAGGGGGCAGGCTGTATTTTGGGGTGTGTTAGTGGGGAGAGGCTGTATTTTGGGGTGTGTTAGGGGGACAGGCTGTATTTTGGGGTGTGTTAGGGGGGAGAGGCTGTATTTTGGGGTGTGTTAGGGGGGGCAGGCTGTATTTTGGGGTGTGTTAGGGGGGACAGACTGTATTTTGGGGTGTGTTGGGGGGGCAGGCTGTATTTTGGGGTGTGTTAGGGGGGACAGGCTGTATTTTGGGGTGTGTTAGGGGGGACAGGCTGTATTTTGGGGTGTGCTCACCCTCCTCCTGTACTGCAGAAGCTGAAGGTCAGGCTGCGCCCTCCAGGGCGACGCTGCTACCGTATGATGGAGAGCTGCTTACCCAGCATGCACTGCTGCGACCCCTGTGCCATCTGCAACTGCCGCTTCTTCAATACCGTCTGCTACTGCTGGAAACTGGAGCAACACTGCCATGAGAAGAGCTAGACACACGCACGCACACACACACACACATGCATGCGCACACACATACACGCACACACAAAATCCTTCATCTGTCCCTTTACCTGGACATTGTTTTTATACACACGTCCAAACTTTTGGGTCATATTGATCCAGTGCATAATACAAATAATTTAAATAAATGTTTTCAAGTGATATGTTCTCTAAAATTGGGGTGGAATTCATTGTGACATGCTTGTTATTGAGTAGATCTCTGTTCTGCTGCTGCTCTTTTCTTAGCAGCCTAATGGTTATAAATACTGGTGCGGAACTGATTATGTTTAGCCATTTCCTACCCAGAGCTTTGCTGATTTCACGTGTGCCTTTGGAAAAAGGCAGAAAGCATGCATTTATAGGCTGTCAACTTTAATTAAATATGCCGTGTATCGATCATTTATCCTTTTATAAATAACTATTTTGGCTTTAAAATGTTTTTAAGAAGCTACAGTAGTGTTAGTCTGATATGTTTAAGACACGAATGTTTTCATTCTACAGAAGTAAAAGGCACATTTGTACCGTCGTTGAATCTGGGAACGCACTTGTTACATCCGTCCTTAGTGCTTCATACGGCTACAGATGCTAACACAGTAGAGAGATGTGCACACGTGACCTTTTAAACACTGTATGGCAGTTTATTTTACGACCCCGTTTTCAGAGTAAAATAAATGCCTTGTGTGTTATTTATCTTAAGTAAAACTACCAGTATAGTGGTAAGAAATAGATCAGTTAGTGACTGGCTGAAATAAATTGTTCCTCGAAAAAACAAAAACATCATAATAATCCATCTCGACATTTGTCAACATTTATTGGTAAGAATATTTTTTTGAAAAAAGTAAATAAACAAACAAATACATACATGCTACTTTTATTGTGTCTCTTCGAGTTTGTTCGTTGATTAAACCCTGACCTTAAGAATGGACACATGGCTCAGTTCATCTCCAGCTTCACTTATCCCGAGAAAACAACGCAAGAATGCTCACACAACAGACAGTATTTCATTTATGGCCGAGGTCATGAACTTGTAATGCTTTCTGAAGTCAAATATATGCACTTTATTAAAGTTTTATATAAGGGGGCCTTCATTAGACATTGCAAATGCCTTCCTGAGTACAAACATATTGATTTCTGAAGTGTTCATAAACAACTGGTCCGCTTAATGGTGTCTGGAATGGAGTGTTGCAAAGGAATTTATATTTTAAAAGTCTTCATATCCTAAAAAAAAAAAAAATCACCTAATATCATAGGACATCATTCTGCAGCATCTAGCTTGAGGAAACAGTGTATAAAACAGTAACGATATGCCGACGAAGTGTTTCCTTGCTTTATAAAGTGGTAAGACATGCCCATGAAGGTAGGAAGGTTATAGATGCTTTATGAAGGCCTTATTAAAATTCACTGCATGTACTAGCCTATGTGTGCCATGTGATGATATGAGCAACCTGTTCTGTGGAGAAACTGCAATTCCAGGAGTCTTCCTATGAATAGCGTTGTTGTGAGTTGGTGATCTGACGGCCCCCTTCTCTCTCGCTCCCTGTGATTTGACGCCTTGCACCCCCTGCCATCCAGGTATAGGGTTCTCGCTCTAGTTTACAGATGTCGCCATCTTGTGGAGCTGAAGAGCAACACAGATTTTTTTTGCGACCCAAATGCACTGAATCTGCTGTTATGTCAAATGACCTGACACAAGTGACCAAGCAAGGGATTTGGGGGCATTATAAACGATAGTTGGAAAAACTACGAACACTTCACCCTTTTATGCATTTATAGTACACATAATAGCTGTATATAGCCAAGTACACCAGAGGGAAATGTTTCGGACCCATACCAGAGGACATGGGTACAGTCAGGTCACATATTTTGATATCTGGCAAATGCCAGCTCATGGGAAAAATGTGACTCCATGACATTCTCCGCCTGTTCAAACTAGTCAGGCATGCTATGCTGTGTGCAAACATATGAGGATGACGTGTCACCACAGAGACATACATTTCCCAAAGTCTACCCATACATACCATTCAAATAGCTTTGTTGTGTACACACATGAGGAAATGGAATATAACTTAATATTTAATAGTGTCTCATAACTATTATCTGTCCATCAAATGCTCTCATATTCATATAATATACATACAGTATATGGTGCTTATACATTAATTATATGGTATTCCATTAAACTGTATTTTGCCATGAACAGAATACTTTAACAAACAGATTGTATAATCAGAGTGTATTGTATTTTTTGCACACAGGTACACAAGAGCACTCAATACTGTATACAAAGGTTACTTTCTACTTACCTTACGATGATACTGCACACATACTGAGTGTCATTTTAGAACACTGCCTTACATACAGGTATTCACAATAAACAGCCAAAAACCACAATTAAATACCCATGTATGTTTTAGAAACAGGTACGACCAGACAGATCACATCTTTTTCTCTTACCTGCTCTGCTCAGCCTGGTATCGGTCCAACACCACGCCTTCTGAAGCTGTGGGCACAACCAGGAAATCACCCCCACTTTCTCTGGCGTGCAGGTTCAAATAATCCAAATTAAACTGTCTCTCTCAGTAACATATCTACGTGGATCTTCTCAGGACCAGGAAATATCTCCTGCTCACACAGATTCAGTGAAACTACGCTACATTCTAAACCATAACTAATCTCTGTCACTTTGAGCAGTAAAATGGCGCAAGTTACAGGTCTTCTGTATCAGGAAGAGTTGGTCTGTGCAATCTGTCTGGATCTACTGAAGGATCCTGTGACTATTCCCTGTGGACACAACTACTGTATGGACTGTATTAAGAGCTGCTGGAATCAAAGTGACCTTACTGCTAGATGTCCGCAGTGCAATGAGACCTTCACCCCAACGCCTGTTGTAAGAAAAAACTCCATGCTGGCTGAAGTGGTGGAGAAATTGAAGAAGACAGGACTCCAAGCTGCTCCTCCTGCCCATTGTTACGCTGGACCTGGAGACGTGGCGTGTGATGTCTGCACTGGGAGAAAGCTCAGAGCCGTCAAGTCCTGCCTGGTGTGTCTGGCCTCTTACTGTGAAACTCACCTCCAGCCTCACTATGAATCTCCTGCCTTTAAGAAGCATAATCTGGTCAAAGCCACTGGAAATCTGCAGGAGAAGATGTGCTCTCATCATGACAAAGTGCTCAAGATTTACTGTTGTACCGATCAGCAGTGTATCTGTTATCTGTGTACGACTGAAGACCACAGAGGCCATGCTACAGTCTCAGTGGCAACAGAAAGGACTGAGAAACAGGTAAGGACCTGAACTTATCACAATAAAATAATAGTGACCACACATAGTAATGTCAAAATGTTTTATTCCCACGTTATATTGTGAGTGAATGGAACAAAACACATGCATAAAGGAAAAATAATTGAATCCATGCCAATGTGTTTCTTTCAGCTAGAATGTGTGCGTGTTTGAATGTATGTATTTGTATGCATGGTCAGTGGATTTAATTATCTTACAGTTCATACATTTATATGCATTGTTAAAGTTACAATCTCGAAGATTTCCGTTTCGTTCTCTTTGGCGGTACCAATGGCGAGACGCGGTAATTGCAGGTGTTTTTGGACCTCACTTCCCATAGATCCAACCGGATCCAACCAGCGTCGCCTGTGTGACGTCGGTCAGTTGGCACCTGGGCCACGCCAACAATAACACTTACTATTTACTGAATAAAAAAGCGTTGTTATAAAAGTAACGTTATGTACATACTCATTCATTGTCTAACATTAGGCTAACTTAAGCTGTCTTTACACTGCTGAGCCGGGTTAAAATGCTGTAGCAGACCTGGGGTAGAATTAAGCCGCGTTTCCACCGCAGGAACTTTACCCCGGAACTAGGAACCTTTTGAGGAACTCAGTGCGTTTCCACCGCAGGAACTAGGGTCTAAATTTAGTTCCGGGGGCTTTATTTTACCCCCAAAAAAGTTCCTGCTCGGGGGGTAGCACTTTCCAAAAGTACCGGAACCTTTGGGATGGGGCGCAAGCGCTGAAAATTTCTGATTGGTCGACTACTTGCAGTGTTATTTGTTTTATTTCAACCGCCATGTTTAAAAATCTGCAGCCGCAAACCGATTTATTTTCATAATAACTTCAAATCAAACTTGTATGTCATGCGGCGCAGTAGCCTAGTTTTGGTTGTAGCCTGCCAACGTCTTGGAATTATAACGTGTGCTCTTCTGTTCTTTTCTTGCTTTAGTATTTGTTTTATAAAATGCTAAGCATGACAGCATATTACGTACCAAAACATTCAAACGGATTAATTCGGTTGCTGAATATTTTCTTCCGGATTTTCTTTGTTAGCCCGTTGTAATTGACTCAAAACGTTTGATACAGTTATGTGAGGTATGCGGTAGTTCTGCGTAATTCACATTGGTGATACAGCAAAAGCAAACTGGAAATCACCTTCCGCACTTTTTGTCAGGGTAAAATAACAGGTTAATTCTAGTTATCGTCCCTTTAGCTTTTTCAGACTGCCGTAATTTTACTCTGCCATTCTTCAATTCCACAAAAAGACCAGGAAGACTATGGACTAATTTATGGTGCATGGTTCGCATCTGGAGGGCACACTTCGCTGCTCGGCTAGCAGTAACTTCGAAGGAAAGCAAACGGTGGCTGTACCACTGCTAATTTAAATTTTCACGCAAGTCCGAGTTTTCGTTCTACTCTTGTCATTTTGCGATTAGCCTATATGGAATTGACAATGAGAAAGTAATCAAACAGTAAATTGTGTACAACGTGTGCATGTTTTCTGCTGTTGTTGCCAGTTATATTGGAAATGTATGACAGTGAATGCATTCTGTCGCCTCGGATGTCAAGACATGAAAGTGAATGTTCGCATAAAAACATATTGAATGTGTTTGAGAGGATATATAAAACAGCTACAATCTGACTATTGGCCTGTTATATCCTATTTGTTGCATAACAACGGTCCAAGTTCAACTACCAATGACAGTTTTGCTTGACAACAGTAAAATATTCCCAAACGGCTGCAGAAGAATATTTCAATTCCAGGTGATTAAATCGATAAAAATCAATAAATACAAAAGTAACCATATATAGTCATTGTTGGTAACCCGTTGTATATAAGTGGAATAAACCCCTCCGGGCTGTCCCGGTTATTAGAAAATAATGTAGGCTACTTCGGTGGTAGTATGGGGTTACAGAAGAAATCATAGGACAGATGGACCGACGACAACGTCGCTTTTTCATACGTCAGTGGGCTAATTTGCCTAATCTTCGCGAGACTTCAGACCGCGGTGGAAACGCAGACAACAATGGGCTGAAGGAACCTTTTAGTTCCTTGAAAAGTAATTCCTGGGACTAAAAGTTCCGGGTACTTTTGGTGGAAACGCGGCTTTAGTGATGATCAATTTCCACAAACATTCTTTATCCACCATTTGCCCGGTATGAACGTCTTTACACTGCAGAGAAGAATTTGCGGGATTCGCTGTGGCTTGTGCAATTATGTATCTTGTGCACAATAAACAGTCATGAATGATTGTTGTGTGATATTTTTGAAACAACTGCCTTGCAAAATGTTACCCCTGGTGTTTCTGGTTTTGCTAGCTAAACTGTTCGAGAATAAAGCTGACCTGGGTGTTAAATTAGCAATCAGAACAAGAAGAATAAAACAAAAACAAAGGAGATTTCATCAAAAAAGGGCATCAAGGCTTAAGGAACATATGAGGAAGCGTAATAAAATAATAACAACGCGAATCCATACTGCTGTATTCTTTTATTTAGTTTTGTCCGGCTTGACATCTTTACACAGAAATCAGACCCGGCTCTGCTCCACCTATACCCCGGCTTTATTCCGATAATTATAATATATTGATGAACTTCATGGCAATGTAAATAACGGTAACAGATAGTGACTTAACAGACATTCATTTTAATGAAAATCTTCCAGATTATTACTTTAATATCAGTTACTCACAACAAACACAATACAATACAAAGAAATTAAACCTCAACAAAAAATGTTTTAAATGTACAAAAATGTCAAGTTACTCACACATACAATGTACTGTCTATTAGGCATGAATTAAATCTAGCAACATCTGGGCCTGCTGTTTAAAGTATTGATATCAAAATGAGGTCAAATTACAACAAACAATATTGGCTGTCTTGGCTTACACAAATTAAATAAGCTCTATTCCAAAGCAATGCTACTCAATGTCTCCTAAATCATGTCATGTAACTAGGCCCCATGTTTTCATTATTTTTTATCTTATCTTACATTTAAGCTGCATATATTTGTTATTGAAAGTACATTGTTCAGCAATTGCTGTCAAGAGAGAAAAAAGGCCATTCTATTGATAGTTTTTTATGTCATATTCATGGTGGGTGGAATGATTTGAAAGGTGAAATTCTGCCCACAGCTGTACTGGTGCAGGAAAAGAATAGAGAAAGTGATAAAAAAGGCAGTTCCAAGCAGCTTTGTGTTTGATGATAAACTGTAGCTTTAAGAACCATGGCTTCAAAGTTGTATGTTGAAGCTATGTAGTGAACTGGCCAAAAGGGTCACCTTTCATTATTGTGGTCAGAGGTAGTCAGGCATGACACTGAATTTGAATGAACTGGGACATAGCTCATTAAAATGTCAATGTACCTTGCAAATTGTGTAACAGAGGAATTTAAATAAAAACTAGAAAAATTACTACAAACTCTCTGAATACTGACAGCAGTACAAACCACAACTCATGATTCAGTGGAATGATTGGTGTATGTCCACAGAAGCAGCTGGGAGTGACACAGAGAGAATTCCAGCTAAGAATTCGGGAGACAGAGGAGGAGCTACTGGGTCTGAGACAGGCTGTGCAGTCAGTCAAGGTGGGTACTGACCAGAGGAGAAGACAGCTGGATGCTGGAAGAGCCATTTCAGGGCTCAGTCAGGACTATCCTACAGTCAGCCATTGAGGAGTCCAGTGTTGGGCCACTTTCCAGGCCTGTGGGGCTCAATCCCACTGAGCCACGCTGTGGGGAACAGGCTGTCTGGGGTCCCAGTAGGAGCTGAGTGAAAGGCCAGGTTAAAATGTACAGCCCTACTCTCCCTGTGTCTCCTAACAGAACTCTGCACACGCAGCAGTGGAGGACAGTGAGAGGATCTTTACTGAGCTGATCCGCTCCATTGAGAGAAGGCGCTTTGAGGTGAAAGCACTGATCAGAGATCAGGAGAAGGCTGAAGTGAGTCGGGCTGAAGGACTTTTGGAGCGACTGGAAGAGGAGATTACTGAGCTGAGGAGGAGAGATGCTGAGCTGGAGCAGCTTTCACACACAGAAGATGACATCCACTTCCTCCAGGTAACAATGCGGGAGCTATCAGGAGCTGCTCCTCATTCCTTATCGGCCTGGAATTTCTGACCCACAACTTTCTGTTGTTTTGTATGTGTGATTTCTCTCTCTCTCTCTCTCTCTCCCTCTCTCTCTCTCTCTCTCTCTCTCCCTCTCTCTCTCTCTCTCTCCCTCTCTCTCTCTCTCTCTCTCTCTCTCTCTCTCTCTCTCTCTCTCTCTCTCATTAGATTTGCCCGTCTCTCTTTGTCCCTCCTGCTCCAGAAGACCTACCCAACACCACTATCAACCCACATTTCTCCTTTGAGTCTGTAAGGAAATGTGTTTCTGAGCTGAAAGAGCGACTGGAGGACGTCTTCAAGGAGGAAATGCCCAAGATCTCCAAGGCAGGCAGAGCAGTGGGCACATATGGCTGCTTTACTGAGACCGGGGAGCCTTCAGAAGCCAGAGCCACAGCAGCTGAAGTGAAGACCTGTCCCCTTTGCATGAAGCCCTTGCAGGAGAAGCAGGGACTGATGTGGTCTCATGACTTCTGTGCAGACTGTCTGAAAGATCTCGGTCTCCAGTGTCCAGTGCCCAATGCGTCTAAAAGACACCAGCTAGAGGGACATATGACATGGAAACCTTGCACCTTTAATGAAGAGAAATTTTTATGGATTACATACAATATTCCCAGTGGAATACAGAAGGTAAGAAATACATGATTGTACAAGAATTCTTCAAGAATTTCAATAACTTGGGAGTCAAGTAATTGGGAAATATATATATATATTATTTTCAACAAACGTTCACTGCAAATCTATTTCATTACTTTGCTTCCATAGAAAAATCAAATTTTACTACATTCTATTATCCCAGTAAAACAGTATAAAAGCACTAGCATCATACTGCTTATGCACCTTGGGAGTTAGAAATATATAATGTAGTATTGATACTGCTCAGTAGCCAGGTTCCTTCCGAGGAGTTCTTACACAGAACTGTTTGAGTTTTTATTTAATTTAATTAATTAATTTTTTTTATTTTACCTCATGTTACCACAGCATCTACTGATGGGTGGGGAACTGAAGAGAGAAAGATGGAGTTCCCTCTTTGTTTTTATTTATTTGTTACTATTCTTTCATTTAAAAAAAAAAATTCATTTAGATGGGATAACGCCTTTAAAGGGATACTGTGAAGTGGGATGCCGATGCTTAACGAGATGTGTGTGAACTGGGCATTTGTCTGGCTGCTGCCACCCTGCCGTGTAGCGGTGTGCAGTGTAGCACAGTGGGTAAGGAAATGGGCTTGTAACCCAAAGGTCGTAGGTTCGGTTCCTGGGTAGGACACTGCAGTCGTACCCTTGAGCAAGGTACTTAACCTGAATTGCTTCAGTATATATAAATTGGTTTATTTATATGTAGCTGTATAAATGGATACAACGTAAAATTCTATGTAAAAGTTGCTCTGGATAAGAGCGTCTGCTAAATGCCTGTAATGTAATGGAGGTAAACAGCTGGTAGCATACAGTACATATCCCAATAGCCTGACACCTTGCAATATGCATCCTGAGATAGGGAACAAGAAAACATGAAAAATCAAAAATCAAGAAAAAAAACCAAAACAAGACAACAAAAGAATGAATAAAAATACCTTCATGGAATGAATTACAATACACAGGGTATGTGTTGTGTAGGGTATTTTTATAGCGCTTATGGAATATATACATCTCAAAGTGCTTTACAGTGATAAAAACATTTCAATATAAAAAACAGACAATTAGGGAAAACAAAACTGTGAAATATAAGACAAAAAATATATTAAAATAAGTAGTTAGGTATTCATGGAAGCTACGCTATAAAGGTGAGTTTTGAGAGTGAGGTGCAATGGCTTCAGAGGTTTGGTAAAGTACCAGTTTTCCCTATTTCTTCTGTGTCCAGGAGGGCCATCCCAACCCAGGGAAGCTCTTTACGAGAAAGGCGATAGGGGCCTGGTTACCAGACAACCCAGAGGGCCGGGAGGTGCTGAAGCTGCTGCAAAGAGCCTTTGACCAGAAGCTGGTTTTTACAATTGTAGCAACCAATGGAGCTGAAGACAGTGTCGACTTCACTGACATCCCCCATGCAACATTCCCGTATGTATCATTTATCGGTAATTCCCCAATTCCTGCAGCAGTTGGATTTGATTTTTAAAAATTCTTTAGTATATATATGAATTACTGAATATTTGATGATCTCCCAGTTACCAGAGGTATGAATGTGACTGTTGAACCTATGAGACCCTACTGTATGTCTCCTGTGTTGAGCTCACTCCTGCTGCTCCTTGTTCAGTGTGTGTTTCTTTCTTCCACAGGGCTAAATGCCAATGGCCTGGCTTCTTACAGGAAGTGAAGGCTGCACTCAGAGCCAAAGGCATTGAATGATTGGATGAAGAGAGGCAACTAATTATTTGATACTCTCCCTGTGGACACGTACAAACACACACACGTGAGCACACATGTACGTTTTTATAAGATTTATATAGTGTAGAAGATTTTGTGGTCCGATGAGGCTACAGTTCAGCTTTATGACCTGAAAGCAAATTTCTTTCCCCATCACCCAGAAGGCCTGTATTATAAAATGGCCCAACCACAGTCAAGCTTTAAATCCCATGGGAGATCTGTGATTGGGGCTGTGGGGGACAAAATCATTTGTGCCAAATTAAGTTTGACATGAAAATCCACAGGACAGTACATCTCAAGGAACAGGGTTGGGCAGCCCTGGCCTAGTGCCAATGCAAGCTATTTACCCTGAAAATTCACAAAACCATGAAAGATTTGAATCCTATTGCAGCTCAATCGGGGCCAAAATAATTCAAAATAAAGGCCAAAAATGTGTAAAGAATACACTGCCTGTTGTTCAGAATTAAAAGTGTACTGTGCGAGTTTTTTGCGGCCGTTCTACACTCTGTTTGCTTCCTTCTCTGTCCTCAACCCCTCCGTCACCCCCATTGAGGACGCACCCTCTAGCGCTACAAGCAAAATGTCAAGCGAAGTGGTGGTTGGAGATATTGAAAATCACATTTTTTAGCAACATGAATGAGTTGATATTCTCTGTTCTGATTGGGGAACCACCCTGTCCTGGGCCTAACTGAAACTCAGTCACCCCAGGCCTGTTCTCTCTCACTGCCAAACTCTATCCTTACCCTGACCTGTGCTACAGTTGTGATCAGACCTTTTCTTTTTTTAACTTTAACTTTGTGTGAGCCGTTTATGCTTTTGGGTTTATTTTAGTTTGTTGTGTTTTAGTTGTTCATTAACAGGGATGGGGAAAGTCCAGGTCCACCTTCCCATTGCGGGGAGGGGGGGGGGGGGGGTGAGCTGAACTCCTTCTTTTCTTTCTGCTTGTGTGTATTTACTTATTTATTTGTGATAATAAACTTCCTTCCTTTCATTTTACATCCAGTTTCTGTGTTTCTTGATTTTGGTGGTAGTGTTGTATGTTCCAGCCCTTGCTGTCCCAGGGTTATTATAATCCAGAGTGACACTTGTGTTACGCGTGTAATTTTAGCAGATCTTTCACATCTTCACTCCCTGCTCGGTTCAGCTTGGCCTCAGTCCAACGCCACACCTCCTGCAGCTGTGAGCAGAAACAGGAAGTCACTCCCACTCGCTTTGTCACGCAGTTTCAGAGAAACGAAACTTAACTCTGTCTCCGTCAGTGTGAGCAGGACAGGAAAAAAGCAGAAGCCATTACATAGGTGGGTCTTCTAAGAAACTGGAAATATCTCCTGCTCTTTCTCACACACATTCAGAGAAAGCAAACTACATTCTGAGCTAAAACTAATCTCTGTCACTCTGAGGAGTAAAATGGCACAGGCTGCAGGTCTTCTGGACCAGGATCAGTTCAGCTGTGCAATCTGTCTGGATCTACTGAAGGATCCTGTGGCTATTCCCTGTGGACACAGCTTCTGTATGGGCTGTATTAACAGCTGCTGGGATCGGGAAGATCATACTGGTGTATATAGCTGTCCCCAGTGCAGAGAGACCTTCGCCCCAAGGCCCATTTTAAGAAAAAACACCATGCTGGCTGAAGTGGTGGAGAAATTGAAGAAGACAGGACTCCAAGCTGCTCCTCCTGCTCACTGTTACGCTGGACCTGGAGACGTGGCATGTGATGTCTGCACTGGGAGAAAGCGCAAAGCTGTGAAGTCCTGTCTGATGTGTTTGGCTTCATACTGTGAAACTCATATCAAACTTCATAATGAACTCAACCCAGGAAGGAAACACAAGCTGATCGATGCGTCTGGAAGCCTGCAGGAGAAGATCTGCTCTCATCATGACAAACTGCTGGAGATCTACTGTCGAACTGATCAGCAGTGTATCTGTTATCTGTGTACAATTGAGGATCATAGAGGCCATGATACAGTTTCAGTCGCAACAGAAGGCGCAGAGAAAAAGGTAAGGGCGGGATCTTGTTACGATCAAAATTACTACCAATACATAGTTATATGAAATTCAATTCCCACATTGTGTTCTGAATGACTGAAACAAAATGTATGCATATTGATAAAGGGGTATTACAGAACATATTTTGAAATTAATTGTACTGTAACAGTACAGTTTTTTATGCGAGATTCCAAGTAGCGTGCACACATTTTTTGTTTATTGGCAGAAGCAGGCAGACAGACAGACAGGAGGACCTTAAATTAACCACAAAAAGAGCCTGATTCATGCTTTTATAGTCGTGCTCTGCACATTGGATAGAGGTGTTTGATACTACAACCAGAGGCAATATACTTATAGATTATATTTTGCAGTTTTATAAAGCATGCTTCATTTCCAACATGCCCATGTGTCCTATTTGGGACCACATATATTGTATCACTCTTTCAGCAGAACGTGTCTAGTTTTCACCTCAAACTCCGAGCACATATAGCTACTACATCATTACATCATGATCCTCATAATACCGGTCCTATGGCTCAGTTGGTAGATCATTGTGCTAACCATGCAAAGGTTTGATGGTTCAAGCAGGGGACTACAGATACTGAAAAACATAAATATTTATATACTGTCTGTCACTGTGGATAACCATTTGTGCTAAGAAGTAAATATATATAATCTACAGTATGTACATATGTGGGGCTTGATATGCATAATTATTAATATTTGTCCAAATGTAATTGACCAATTAAACAATGTCATGTCTAACTACTGTGCATACCCAGTCATTTATTCTCATTGCGGGGAATTAATTTTATAATGTATATATTCCCTTCGTACAGGTGCAAAATCTGACCAATCCTCGCCCAATTAGGGGTCCTTCTTGTTAAGGCTTTGTAACTCAAGATGTGAGCATCACATAGACTTGAAAAATGAGAAGCAAGACACTTGTATCATTTACAATACAAACTTAGATTCGATTAGATTTATAAATTAGGTAGAAATAAAGTGCCACAATGCAATGATTTTGGTGAAAATGAAAAAACAGAAAGTTTTCTTTTTTTTTTCTCCTTCAGTTTTAAATGAAATACTGAGAGATAGGGGTATATGGTTTAAGATATCTAGGGGGGTCCAAAAACCAATCCAAAACCAAAATTATTAAAATACTTTTTGTCCATTATAAAGCATCATTTTCCCCCTTTATAATGGTTTGAGAGGAAACATTAATCTCACATTGAAAATCATCCAAAAACATTTTGACACACAGTGACATTTCTACAAATGTGACTATTATCACTCCAAGGGAAATTTTACATTAGTCTAACACATATGGCAACAAGGTGTATGTTAATTTTCCAGGCATTTCCATTCCATACTAATAGCTTGGGCTGTGAGTTTGCCCCCAATACAAATGCGCTGAGCATTATTAGCAAGGACTAACAGTTGTTTTTTATGTACAATGCAAATATAACAATATGAAAAATATGACTCAATGTCAATCGAATTGTTACGAGCAGAAATGTGTACATGTTCATATATATACCAGCTAGACTTCATGCTTCATGTATGTCCACAGAAGCAACTGGGGGCAACACAATGTAAATTCCAGCAGAGAATCCAGGAGAGAGAGAAGGAGCTGCAGGATCTGAGACAGGCGGTGCAGTCACTCAAGGTGGGTACCGACCAAAGAAGAAGACAGCAGCTAGCTGCTGGAAGAGCCATTTATGGGCTCATTCAGGGGTCTCCTCCAGTCAGCCAGTGTTGGGCCCAGTGTTGGGTCACTTTCCAGCCCTGTGGGGCTCAATCCCACTGAGCCACACTGTGGGGAACAGGCTGTCTGGGGTCCCAGTAAGAGCTGAGTGAAAGGTCTTGTTGAAATGTACAGCCCTCCTCTCTCTATGTCTCCTAACAGTGCTCTGCACAGGCAGCAGTGGAGGACAGTGAGAGGATCTTTACTGAACTGATCCACTCCATTGAGGGGAGGCGCTCTGAGGTGAAAGAGCTGATCAGAGATCAGGAGAAGGTTGCAGTGAGTCGGGCTGAAGGACTCCTGGAGCGACTGGAGCAGGAGATTGCTGAGCTGAGGAAGAGAGACTCTGAGCTGGAGCATCTTTCACACACAGAGGATCACATCCATTTTCTCCAGGTAACATCACTAGTTCTCTAACAGTGCTGTCCGACTGTCTGATGTCCAATAGAGCTCATTCCTTATATGACTGGAATTTCTGACCCACACTGTGCACATGTTCACTTTCTGTTGTCTTCTAATCTTGTGGTTAGACTGATCCAAACAGACTGTCAGTGACCACCTGATCTCTCTTTATCCTTTTGTTCTCTCTCTCTCTCATTCTCACTCTCACTCTCTCATTAGAGCTCTAAGTCTCTCTTTGACCCTCCTGGACCTGGAGACTTACCCAGCATCACTAGCAACCCACATATTTCCTTTGAGACTGTAAGGAAATGTGTCTCTGAGCTGAAAGAGCGACTGGAGGATGTCTGCAAGGAGGAAATATCAATGATCTCCATGGCAGGCCAAGTAGTGGGCACATATGGCTGCTTTACTGAGACTGGAGAGCCCTCAGAAGCCAGAGCCACAGCAGCTGATGTGGAGGCCTGTCCCCTCTGCATGAAGCCCCTGAAAAAGCAGAGGCTGATCTGTACTCATGCCTTCTGTTCAGCCTGTTTGGAAAGATCTGTGGAAAGACTGGGTCTCCATTGTCCAGTGTGTCTAAATGCACTCATAGTGGTGGGTGACCAGCCAGAGGGACAGATGACATGGGCACGTTGGAGTGCATTTTTGTGCATTACCTACAACATTGCCAGTGGAATACAGACGGTAAGAAATGGATATGTATTCAAGAATTCTTCATATTTCAATACTGGTCAGTACTGGAGTTCACTGCAAATCTATATAATCATGTAGTTTCCAGAGGAGAAAACGCATCGCATTCTATTATCTCAGTAAAGTATCCAGAGTATTGGTGCTCCTCCCCCTCTACAGCTGGGTTTCTCCTCAGATTCTTCCCAGAAGGAACTTCTTTCCCAGCCCTGTTTGAATGTTTCTTCTTCCCACTGGGGAGTTTTTTAAGTTCCCTTGCTGCCTTTTGGGGGTTTTTCCTCATGCTGGATATTGTCAGGTATCTCAGAATACAATACATATCCTAATATAGGGGGTCACTATACAATACACATCCCAATACAGGGGTCACTACACAATACATATCCTGATACAGGGGCCACTAAACAATACATATCCCAATACAGGGGTCACTACACTATACATATCCCGATACAGGGGCCACTAAACAATACACATCCCAATACAGGGGTCACTATATAATACAAATCCCAATACAGGGGTCACTATACAATGCATATCCCAATACAGGGTTACTATACAATAAATATCCCAATACAAGGGTCACTATACAATACAAATCCCAATATAGGGGTCACTATATGGTAAGATGTAGACTTGATGTTGAATATTAAATAGCATTTCCCAGAATCTATTCCAAACTTCAATGCCACAGGGTATTTTATTTATATCATTGCAAGCGCCATCATCTGTAGCATATTTCAGCATTTTGTTCCAAGTTGTTTGAAGAGATATCAGAGTAATCTGCTTGTACTTATATGACACTGAATAACAAATTCTTTTTTTTTGTGTCAGTAATGGTAAGAAGGAACTTCTCTATAACATAAACACTACACAGTAATTCAGATTCCGAGACCTAGATTATTACTACTTGCATCACAAGACCTCGATTCCTCGTAGATAAATTTGTAGATATTAAAAAGCCCCTCTATGGTCATTGTTGTTCTATATGAAACATTTCAGATGATTTAAATACACCTCTTCCTCATAAATTATAAATCCTATTTATACCTACTATTTCCCAAGTATCAAACTCTGAGCCTGTTTTAACAGGTAGGAGATAAGGATTGCCCACTAGCAGACCTGGGTCAAATACGTATTTGTTTTGGATTCAAATACTTTTCTACTTTACTGATCTTGTTTGGTGTATTGGAACCAATGAAATACTCTCAAAAAATGCGAACCCCGCCTTCTGGTCATATTGGCAAGCTCAGTTACACCAGGCAAGATCAATAGAGCACAGAAAAGTATTTGAATCCAAAACAAATCTGTATTTGACCCAGGTCTGGCCACTAGTGAGAACAGAATAGGCAGAGGTTGATGATACCATGGGGAACTGAATAAAAAAAGAAACTAATTTAGGAAACATCACTGAGTACGACAGTTATTTATTTTGAACAGTAAAAGCAACTTTTATGAGAAAGTACAATACAAAGAAAACAGTTATGAATGCTAAGTTTTAGCCTTCATGTTTTGACATTTTCCACTGAAATTAGCATCTCACCGGTACAAAATTATGAATGTATTCAGACAGCAAATGCACTATGGACACATGGATTATAAAAGTGAAATGACACATTTCTGTGTTCAATATTTTCAGCATAGACCAAGGTCAGACTCAGTCTTTCGCAAACTTTCTTTCCCAAACATTTTGTTGTGAAGTGTAGTTTTCCATTGTGACAGTGTCTTTGTTTAAAAATTACACTGGAAGCAATGTATGTATGTATGTAGGCATGTGTACACACATGTGTTTATACATACATAACCTGTACTTCCATACAGTTTCCCTTTGCCTTGTGTGTTATATTTTTTTGTCCAGGAGGCCCATCCCAATCCAGGGAAGCCCTTTACTGGAACCCAAACTAAAGCCTATTTACCAGACACCCGGGAGGGCAAGGAGGTGCTGAAGCTGCTGCAAACAGCCTTTGACCAGAAGCTGGTTTTTACTGTGGCTGCAACTGATGAAGCGGTAGATAGAGTTGACTTCAGTGACATCCCCCATTCAAATGACTGGTATGGTCTTTTATGTGCAGTTGCAGGATTTTGTAGTTTAAAATTTTTTTTGGTACAAATATGAATGATTGAATATTTGATCATCTCCTAGTTACCAGCAGTATCAGTGTGACTGTTAAACGTGTGAGTTTCTCCATGTCTCCTGTGTTGAATTCAATCCTGCTGCCCCATTAGTGTGTGTTTCTTTCTTCCGCAGGTATAAGTGCAGAATGCCTAGATTCTTACAGGAAGTGAAGGCGGCACTCAGAGCCAAATTCATTCAATGATCGAATAAACAGACATATAATATTTCAGTACACTCCCTGTGTAGACAAGCACACACACACACACACACACACACACACATACACACACACGCACACACACACACACACCCTGTTTTTATGTTATTATTTAAACACACATTATACTCGCATGTGGTCCCGTGCAGTTCCTCATCTCCTCATGCTTTATGTCAACAATCACAGACCAATGCCGCCCCCCCGCCCCCAATGCGACAATGACATTTGAACCCTGATGGAGATGCTCTGCACATGGTTGCAACTCAAAAGCCGTTGCAGACCCAACGCCATGAGATCTTACTGTGGAGCATGAATGAGTATTTCACAGCCTCGATCGAATCCAGGCGGCGGCAGGGCTGACTGTGGCTGTGTAGCTCCATACTGTGACCTGTACTTGGCGATTGCAATGCCTACACTATGGGGGGGCTCACTTACAAGAAAAAAATCAACCCCAACATCAGAAGTAGTGAAGTAGTTGCTATCTGACTGTTGGCTTATTAACAAAACACATTACAGGAATCTGGCTGGACTGGTCAGGGTATGAACCTGACAAGCAAGCCCATTCTACCCCAGGCTTCCTGTAGGCAATAGCAAACCAGGGTTTGTCTAAACCCCTTTCAGTTCAGTCAATTTATAAATCACCTGAAAATCTCTTCATGAATTGGAAAGTCCTCGTAGAACATGGCTATTTTTCAATTCAGGAATTGCATTCAATTCAATTCAATTCAATTCAATTCGATTTGTGAGTTAGTTGAATGCCAAAAGGAATTGAAACCCAGGCCTGAAGAAAACATGGACATCATAGTTTTACTTTCTGCTTCAATTGCATTTCAGCTAAGGAAACAAACCAACTTATGATATCAATCTTCTATTAGTGCATCTTGTTCATAAAAACAGAGTTTCATGAAAAAATAGGCACAGAGATACTAATTTGCTGTTGTTTCTTATATGATGAATTTGATAATTGTGTGTGTGTGCGTGTCTGTGTGTGTGTATGCTAAGGGTATATGTCCCCATCAAATTAAAAAACAAATTACAGAACAAAATCTAAAATAGGTCTCGTTAATTTAGTTGTAAAAACAACAGTAGGGCTTCAGATTTTATTTTCTGGTCGAGCAGATTTTAAAGTACATGGATGTCGCCATCTTGTGGAGCTGAACGGTAACAGACAATACTAATTTTTTGTGGTCCAAACAGTCTAAATGCACTAAATCGGCTGGTCCATTAATTGACTTTAGTGACCAAGGGATCTCTGCATTTAAACTGCATTTTAAATGGTAGTTTGAAAAACTATAAATTCTTCATCCTTTTGTAACAGTTCAAAATACATATTCAATTTAAGCTTTCGATGAATCAATAAGCATTTAAGTGTTGTGTTGTGTGTACTAAGTGCATTGACTGGTATTCAGGGTTCTTGACTATATGCTATGGTGTAAACTGATGGTGAGTCTCCCAGTTTTATATGATATAGTACTGTTTTCAACTGACATTTCTAATGAATCCAGATTCCCAGGATTGAGTCCATTTCTGTGATTTAATGTACTACTAAAATATGTAATATGCTTTGTCAAGTAACAAAGTATTAAAATGATTACAAATAAACAGGAATGTTGCTGTTGTGCTGTTTATAGAAAATGGCTATCTGTAACTGTCTAAAGTACAGAATTACTTAGTTACTCTGTCAATAAAAGTACAATGTGTTTAAGCATGCATACACACTTTGTTCTGTTTTTTAACTTCCAGTTAATTCCATATGCTTTTTTACCGCAACCACTGTTCCTCTTTGCTCATGCAGTTTGTCTGTGGCATGTTGTCATGACCTGGCTCAAAAAAGGGAAAGCCACAGTTAAAGGATTAAAAAAAAGCCTAAATACACTGCCTGGCCAAAAAAAAAAAGTCGCAGTTTGGATTTTTTGGGACAGTGCCCACTGTACAAGCCTCTGGAGGCAGTGTTATGATCTGGGGTTGCATCAATTGGTTAGGTCTAGGCTCAGAATCATTACACGGCAATAAAATGAAGTCAGCTGAGTACCTGAATGTACTGAATGACCAAGTTATCCAATCAATGGATTTTTTCTTCCCTGACGGCACGGGCATATTCCAGGACGACAATGCCAAGATTCATTGGGCTCAAATTGTGAAAGATTGGTTCTGGGAGCATGATGAATCATTTTCACACATGAATTGGCCACCACAGAGTCCTGACCTTAACCCCATTGAAAGTCTTTGGGATGTGCTGGAGAAGACTTTATGGAGTGGTTCGACTCTCCCGTCATCAATACAAGATAATGCAATTTTGGACAGAAATAAATGTTGAAGTTGCCTAAGGTTGTCGAAACAATGCCACGACGAATGCACTCCGTAATCAAAGCTAAAGGCACTCCAACAAAATACTAGAGTGTGCGACTTTTTTTGGCCAGGCAGTGTATATTACGACAAGTAATACATTAAATTACCAAAGGATGATGAGATGAGTGTTTAAGTTAAGTTATAAATTTGCCTGAACACAGACCTCTCACTCATCCAAAGGCTTTTCATAGGCAGTCAGCTAAAGACTAAATCGCCCCTAGCCAAGGGCAATGTCGTCGTTTTTCAACTCGATGGTTGCGTCGCCAGAGGGTGTTGTCACGGTAACCTTCGCTTCACCGCACCCCACTGAGCTTCGCTAGCAAACTAGCTTCACTAGCTACACCCGCTACATGTGCATCCGTACGATCAGTTGTGTAGGTGTGGATGAGCGTATAAAGCAGTGTAAAGGTGTTGTGTGGTGGGGGGGGGGGGGCTTCAAGCTCCACCCACCAGGAACCTGCTAACCAGGGGAATGCTGCATCCATTTCTGCTTTTCATGCAAACTTCTGGCCTGAATTAATTTATCAGCCCTAGCACTTATGCCACCTGTCATTATAGCTATACGTCTTCATACGCACATGAATAACAGCCAAAGACTGTTCTTGTGTCCCTATATGAAACATTTTACTGTGACCAAATTTACCAGTGCTGGTGGGTACAGCCAATTAGCTAATTTAGCCAGGGTAACTGGTGGAAACCCTATGAGGTAACCACAAAAACCATAAAATAAAAATAAGAAAGAAAAAATGCACAAGCTTAAAATTAGGACAAAATTGGCCTTGCCCAACCACATGACTGAGGTACGCCACCATTGCCCTGGCAACCTCACACTTGGCCAGGCTGATGCTGAGGGACACCTTAGCGAACTTTATTTATTTACGCATTGATGAGTATGTATTTTGGAATGTTCCCTGAAAATCGTAAGTTAGTGTTCTAGAACTCCATTGCTTTCAATTATGAGTAGTGATTGTTGTATCAGCATTAGAATGTTCAGTTAAGAACATTCTAATCACGTATTTGCGATCTCACACGTTAAATAATCAAGCATTAAAATGTTGCTGGTGCGATAATCTGAACAGAGTCTTGGCACATCGTCTGAGTTTGGGAAGAGCAAACATGGTGACGCCAAACTGGAAGAACAAGGCCCTGCAATTATCAAACATTTACATGAAGGCCAGCTATGCAGGGTTTATTAGCCTGTGTTTACGATCAAAGAAGTCTCCTTTATCTTCAACCCCAACGCAATACCATGCTGTTTGATGCTTGCAGGTGAGATTGCTCCTAACGAGTCCAGCTAACTCAGTGCGCTTTGACTCTGGTAAAGGGCCTAGAAAATTATCAAAGTTACCCAATTACAGAGTTTTTTCGGTCGGCCACTTAAGTAAAGCTTGGTCAGGTGTGGACAGCCCAACCTCCTCACTCTCTATCACAGTTTCAGAAGACTGAGCTGAGACCATGTTCACTAAACACACCAGGCACTGGAGACTCCTCTGTGTCCTGCTTGGTTGATTCATATACCTATGGATAGTACAGCTTTAACAGATTAATATGACGGAGCTGAGTGCACTTACAGTACAGGCTGAGGAGTTGCAATAAAATAATTTTTGTTCTGAAACCTACTTGACAACTGCCAGTATATTTAACTTCAAATAGTAAACCTACGATGGGCAGAAATTATGCTCAGCCCAACGATCATAAAAAGGTTTCATTTTGTTTTGGGATCTCAATATTTTATCCTTTGCCAAATATGTGGCTGCACAAAACCTGTAACTTAAACCATTAATGAAGTTCAACTATTTTTGTTCGTTTCCGCTTCTTTGTTCTTTCTTATCTTGTTGAACAGGTAAAGGACATGGTCACGAGGTAAAGGACCATAGTGTCATGGTAATGTGTTCCTGTCTGTGTTTCCCTTGTTGGGCCGCCAGATGGCGGCACTTCTGTTTTGTGTCCTGCTTGTACCATGTTTAATTGTATGATTGTCTTCAGTTGTTCAATTATTGGTTCCTGGTTGTCTCGTTTTCCCTTCCCTCTCTGTGGCCTGATTGTTCATGGTGCCCTCCTGTGTCTGGTCAGTGTCTGTTCTATTTAAGTTCCTTCTTCCTTGACTCAGGTGCTGGATCCTTGGTTTGTCTGGTTGTGTTTGGTCTGATCATGTTCCTGCTCTGTGTGTTCCTGCCATGTTCTGTTTCCACGCCCTTTTGGATTTTTGGATTCTCTTTGTTCCGTGTTTGAAGTTTTCCTTTGTTTGAAGAGTTTCCCTGCGAGGCGTTTTGTTCCCTTTTGTTAAGTAAAGTCTTTTGTTTTTACCCTTTTGGAGTTTGAGTTTTTCCCCCTCTGCATTTGGGTCCTAACCCCCGCACGCACCCTGACACATAGGTCATAAACTAGGGTGGTTATAAACTAGGAATAAGGATGAAAACAAAATCCACTTACTGTCTGTCCTATCAGAAACAGGTACTCTAAGACTAATCGCATCTCTCTCTCTACACACACTGCTCAGCCTGGCCTCAGTCCATAGCCACACCTCCTGCAGCTGTGGGCTGAACCAGGATGTCATTCCCATTCTCTGTCATGCAGTTTCAGAGAAACTAAACATAACGCTGTTTGTCAGTGTGAGCAGTAAAATGGCTGAGGCCAGTATCTCAGTGGATCAGAACCAGTTTATCTGTGAAATCTGTCTGGATCTACTGACGGATCCGGTGACTATTCCCTGTGGACACAATTACTGTACGGACTGTATTAAAAGGTGCTGGGATCAGGATGATTGTACTGGTGCTTACATCTGTCCCCAGTGCAGAGAGACCTTCTCCACAAAGCCTATTATGAGGAAAAACACCATGTTTGCTGAGGTGGTGGAGAAACTGAAGACAGGACTCCAAGCTCCTCTTCCTGCTTACTGTTACGCTGGACCTGGAGATGTGGCGTGTGATTTCTGCTCTGAGAGAAAGCGTAAAGCCATCAAGTCCTGTCTGGTGTGTCTGGCCTCTTACTGCAAAACTCACCTCCAGCCTCACTATGAATCTCCTGCCTTTAAGAAGCACAAACTGGTCAAAGCCACTGGAAACCTACAGGAGAAGATTTGTTCTCCTCATGACAAACTGCTGGACATTTACTGTCGTACCGATCAGCAGTGTATCTGTTATCTGTGTACGATGCATAAACACAAAGGCCATGATACAGTTCCAGTGGCAACAGAAAGGACTGAGAAACAGGTAAGGAAAGGAATTTGTCACAATCAAAATGCTTAGTTCTGGCTTTAATAGTAACAACACATTGTAATATGAAAAAAAAAGTAAATTCCTACCTCACATTCTGAATGACTGAAACAAAATGCATGCATGTTGATGCAGGGGGTATTACAAAATATATTCTGAAGTTTATTGTACTATAACGAATTTGAAATGTGTTATAGTACAGTGTGTAATTGTTGTGAGATTCCAAGTAGTGTACACACATTCCTTGTTAAACAGCAGAAGTAGGCACTGGATGCAAATTAGGTTGTTTACTGTAGAATGGATTCTGCATCAGTCGCTTGCCAGGTTGAGTTTTCAGATTTGTTTTTACACACAAATCCAAGAAAAGCATTTGCAATACAAATTTTGTACCCACCTGGCTCTTTAGAAAGTGTGAAAAAAGGCTCAACATCACATGCTATTCTGAACACCAAGCATTATGTTATTACAAGGTAAATAAAGTTTAATTATATATGCAAACATGTATATTTTCCGGGTGATAACAGTGAACTTGTGACAGTGTGTTTGACAGTGCCCCCAAGTGGCACAGCAAGTGCCACAGTCTGTCACAGTACAATAAACCTCATTGCATGCGCAGAAATCCTTACAGATAATATGTCCTGTCATGAATTTGTTGTGAACACGAACTATTCTACTTTGTGTCTAGTCCCTAAAGTAGGTTTGAAGTTTCAAATCCACAGCAATAAAGCAATTAAAACAGGAAGTGAACTGAGATGTTTTACTGAATTGGCATATTAGTATTGTTAGGACGGCAGCTGTGGCTTAGAGCATGCAAAGGTTAACATGTTCTCCTTGCACAGCTGATGCTGGAGCTCATTGGAACACAGGTGTTGCTGTTTAGCGATGCAATATAGCGTGAACTGTAATACCAAAGTATGACCTGTAATATCTTGGTGATTAAATAGATGGATGGAATGATTTGAAAGGTGATGTTTCTATCCGTAGCTGTACTGATGCAGGAAAAGACTAGAGAATGATGATGTGAGCATCCATACAGTGGAAAAATCCAATTTATCACAATTTCAATTTGTTTTCCGATATGCATGGCACTTCTCCTTCAAAGACCTGGCAATTCATCTTTGTCACCAGTAGGGGTGACAAACGTTTAAAATCTCAAGAAGTAATCGTATTTTATTCGACTATTGAATCCTGCACTACAAGAGAGATTCAGTAAAAATAAATATAATTATGAATATAAATATAAGAAAATATTTGCATGTTTCTGTCATTCAAGACATTTGTTTTGTGTAAAAAAATGTAAATAATTAAACTTCATTTTTTTCTGCTGGGTTTCAGGGGGTTAAGTTCATGCATGCAGTTGAACTTCATTTCTGATGTGTATCCCCAAATCCAATAACACAGTTCTCTTAGCAACAACCATAATTCGCTAGTTGCTCACAACTCCAGAGATATGGAAGCCAGGTGGTTTCTTGTCCAAAAAGATCTGCTTTTTTTCCGGGAATCAGACACCTCTTCTTTCTATTGTGGTTCTTGCATTTTGCTACATTTATGGTACATTGCATTGTGTTATGGACTTTTATTCTCAAACAATTGCCTACATGCGCTCTCAAACTAGAGGGCGTACTTGTGCTGTAATTCAAAATATTCACTTCGACCAACAACTGAGATTGTACAATAGAAAAAAAATTCATTTTTCATTGACTGAAATATTGCCGTAATGAATGAACATAAAGTTACATTAATCAAAATTTGAATCTGATGAATTAAGCTCCTAAAATTTTAATATGATTTAATGCATTTTCTAAATTATATTTGACATAATTAAATATAATCCAAGCAACAAAATATATGACAAAATAATAAGAAGTAATTACTAAAACAAACACAGATACTTCTGTTGTGCTGTCTATAGATCATGGCTACCTGCAACAGTCTGAAGTATAGTGTTGTTTAGTCACTCTGGCAGAAAAGGTTGCAAGCAGTTTTTTGTGATTCTACATCAAATGAATTGGGACACAATAACATATCACATTAAATGCAAATATGCCTTGTAAATAATTTAACAGTACAATTACATTTTCTGTCCATTAATTATACTGTAAAATATTTGAGAATGGTGGCAGTAGTATATACTACAATGATAGTGAAATGATTGGTTTATGTCCACAGAAACAGCTGGAGTCGACACAGAGTAAATTTAAGATGATAACCCAGGAGAGAGAGAAGGAGCTGCAGGATCTGAGAAGGGCTGTACAGTCACTCAAGGTGGGTACTGACAACAACCGCTGGAGAAAACAACAGCTGGCTTCTGGAAGAGCCATTTCAGGGCTCAGTCAGGGCTTACTTCCAGGCAGCCAGTGAGGAGCCAATTGTTGGGCTACTTCCCAGCCCTGTGGGGCTCAATCCCACAGAGCCACACTGTGGATAAAAAGGCTGTCTGTGGTCCCAGTAAGAGTGGAGTGAAAGGCTAGGTTAAAATGTACAGCCCTCCTCTTGTTTTGTCTCTTAACAGAGCTCTGCACAGGCAGCAGTGGAGGACAGTGAGAGGATCTTTACTGAGCTGATCCACTCCATTGAGAGAAGGCGCTCAGAGGTGAAAGAGCTGATCAGAGATCAGGAGAAGGCTGCAGTGAGTCAGGCTGAAGGGCTCCTAAAGCAACTGAAGCAGGAGATTGCTGAGATGAGGAAGACAGATGCTGAGCTGGAGCAGTTGTCACACATGGAGGATCACATCTACTTCTTCCAGGTAACATCATTCGCTCTCTCTGTCCAATGGAGCTGCTCCTGGTGGCTAGTCTTGTCAATGATCTCTCTCTCCCGCTCTCTGTCTCTCTCTCACTATATGCAGTATATTAGTGACAAGTTGTCGTCGAGTGGTGTTGACACTACTGGCTAAAAAAGGGGATCTATGTCTTTTAAAGAACTGGCGGCCAGTCACTCTTTTATGTACAGATTATAAGATTTTGTCTGAAGTGTTTGGTGAACAGGCTGAAGGAGTACCTTGCTGGTCTAATACGCATTGATCAGTCATACTGTATCCCTGGGCGAGCAGTCAGAAACAATCTGTTTTTTATTTGTGACATCTGGGACTGCAGGAGTTTGGACTCATTTCCATAGATCAAGAAAATGTTTTTTACTGGGATGATAAACGATACTTGTTTAAAGTGTTGAATGATTTTGGGTTTGGGGATTGTTTTGTTTCATGGGTAAAATAGAAGATTGTGGGAGTCGACATGGGCTTGGAGGAGTATGTCCTTAACAACTGGGGAGACATTGAGGGGAATTTTTCTAAGAAACTGGAAAAATGGATGTGGCTGGTGCCTTGGCTGATCCGAACAGACGATCAGTGACCATCTCTCTTTCTCTTTTTGTTTGTTCTCTCTCTCTCTTTCTCTGTCTCTCTCTCTGCCTGTCTCTCTCTCTCTCTCTCTCTCTCTCTCTCTTCCAGAGCTTTAACTCTGTCTGTGCCCCTCCTGGACCTGGAGACTTACCCAGCATCACTATCAACCCACATTTCTCCTTTGAGACTGTAAGGAAATGTGTTTCTGAGCTGAAAGAGCGACTGGAGGACGTCTGCAAGGGTGAAATGTCTAAGATCTCCAAGGCAGGCAGAGCAATGGGCATTTATGGCTGCTTTACTGAGACCGGGGAGCCCTCAGAAGCCAGAGCCACAGCAGCTGAAGTGGAGACCTGTCCCCTCTGCATGAAGCCCTTTCAGAAGAAGCAGAGGCTGATATGTACTCATGCCTTCTGCGAAGCCTGTCTGGAGAGATCTACAAAAAGACTGGGTCCCCAGTGTCCAGTGTGTCTAACAGCACTGGGAGTCCAGCCGGAGGGACGGATGACATGGAAACATTTTTTTGGATACGCTCTTTTAATTACATACAATATTCCTGATGGAATACAGATGGTAAGAAATTAATGTTCATTGAGAAATTCTTCATATTTCAAAACTTTAGGAGTCCCCCCATGTGATTGGGGGAAAATATAATTCCCCCTCTATAGCTGGGTTCGGTTGCTGGGAAGATCCCCTCTCTATAGCCAGGTTCTTCCTGAGATTCTTCCCACTGAGCAGTTCTTTCCTGCCCCTGTTTGAGTGTTTCTTCTTCCCACTGGACCCTTTCAGATATAAATGTCTTAATGTCAGCAATCTTAATAATAGTACAATAGTTGTTCATATGTATTGTAACTTATATATAGTAACGAAATACATTACATGTTTTAAGATTCACACTCAAAACAGCACATCATTGGTAATATAAATGTGCATGTTATAGAAGGAATTTTTCTATCAATATAAATGTATGACAGCAAGATGTAGAGACGACAAACACTCAGTTCAAACATGGCTTATCAAAAGTGATGAATTAATATTTTAATATTAAAAGTTTGTCGGACTCAGTCCTTCCTAAACTTCTTATTTCCTTTAATCTTGTGAAGTGTAAAATGTTTTCTTTTATGACACTGTCTTTGTTTAAAAATTAAATTGAGCTGAAAACCTATATATGTATGTATGCATGTTTGTGTGTATGTATGTGTGCATGTATGCATATCCACATGTGTACACATGCACACATAAGACTTGCTTCCATACAGTTCCCCTTTTCCCTGTGTGTTAAATTTTGTGTCCAGGAGGCCCATCCCAACCCAGGAAAGCCCTTTACTGGAATCCAAACATCGGCCTGGTTACCAAAAAGCCGAGAGGGTCAGGAGGTGCTGAAGCTGCTGCAAAGAGCCTTTGACCAGAAGCTGGTTTTTACTGTGGCTGCAACCGATGGAGGTGCAGACAGAGTCGTCTACACTGACATCCCCCATGCAGCAAACTGGTATGGCCTTTTAGAGTAATTACAAAATTTTTGCAGAATTTGATTTGGTGTATTTTTATATTTGTTGGTGTGAAAATGAATTATCGTCTCTCAGTTACCAGCAGTGTCAGTGTGACTGTAGAACCTATGAGTTTCTCCATGTCTCCTGTGTTGAGCTCAGTCCTGCTGATCCTTGATCAGTGTGTGTTTCTTTCTTCCACAGGGATGAGTGCAGACAGCCTGGCTTCTTACAAAAGGTGAAGGCGGCACTCAGAGCCAAAGGCATTCAATGACTGCATGAACAGACATCGAATTGTTGAATACTCTCCCTGTGCGTATTCACACACACACACACACACACACAAACACATGCGCACACACACAACACTCACATACGCACACACTACACATACATGCAAACACACATACTCACGTTAATTTTATATAATATGGATGATTTTGTGGATGATGAGGCTACAGTTCAGCTCTATGACCTGAAAGCAAAATTCTTTCCCCATCACCCAGGTAACACCATCACTGCCATAAAGCGTGGTGTTGGCAGCATAGTGCTGTGGGGTTGCTTTTCAGCAAGACAGAATTTAAAGCTTATTACCATGAAGGACATGATAGATGGAGCCAAATACAGGAAGAGTCTTGAGGAGAACCTGTTTCTGTCCTGAAGAGACTTACATATAGGACACAAATTCATGTTCTAACCAGGCAATGACCCAAAGCACACAAAAAAACTACCAAGGAATGTCTTTAAAACACGAAGGCCAGTATTCTGGAATATCCCAGTGAGAGCCCAGATATGAACCCCATTGAAAATCTGTGCTGTGGCCTAAAAAAATTGCTTTCCACCAACACTCCCGAACTTTGAAATTTGAAACTTTTGGAAATTTGATAGGAGGAACGGGAATTTCCCCTTGTTTTTTATTTCTTCTGTATGAAGTGTCCGCTTGTGTGTATTTACTCCTTACTTTGTGATAATAAACTTCCTTCCTGACATTTTGCATCAGGTTTCTGTGTTTCTTTATTTTGGTGGTACTGCTGTAAATTGCAGCCATTGCTTTCCTAGGGTTATTATAATCCAGAGGGATTTGGACAGTAACACTCTGGGTTATTTTAATCCAGAGGGATTTGGAAGTGACATTCTGGGCTATTATAATCCAGAGGGATTTGGACAGTGACACTCTGGGTTATTATAATCCAGAGGGATTTGGTCAGTAACACTCTGGGTTACTAAAATCCAGAGGGATTTGGGCAGTGACACTCTGGGCTATTATAATCCAGAGGGATTTGGACAGTGACACTCTGGGTTATTATAATCCAGAGGGATTTGGGCAGTAACACTCTGGGTTATTATAGTCCAAAGAGATTTGGGCAGTAACACTCCTCATGTGGGTAATAGCAGCAGAGCACTTGTACGGGGCAAAAGAATCCCTGATTTTTCACCCCAGTCACTTGACCATGTTCCAGTAAGTCCTGAAAATAAATGTTTTAATAAAATAGATATAAAGAACAGGTAATAAATATGGACATTAGCCTCACACAAAAATGTTCAACAAAATTACCTGCCTGCCTATACAGTTATCTATTATGAATAGTATTATCATATAGAGAGTAGGGATGTCATTTTTTCCTGCTTTTACCATTTACCACTCAACATTTCTATTAATATGTAAAGGAGATTCCTGTACTGTATAGCAAGCAGTCTTGTGGCAACATGTGCAACCCATGTCATGCATTTGTGAATTCTTTCTCTTCTGAGATCTCTGCCCCCACCCCTTCCCCCACCCCCCCTCCCCGGCAGAGTCTACACAAATAGCCAACATGTCCCTGACAAGAAGTAACTAACACCAAAATGCAAGTGAACAAATTGCATTTATGGAGATGCCTATTCATGCATGATAAGTATGATCTACAGACCACTGAGTTTACTGAAAAACAATAGGTAATTTGGGTTGGAATTTGAAAACAATTACCACCCAAATCACCTGAAAACAAAAAAAAAAAAGGCCATGGACAATTTTGTGGGGGATTAAAAAAAAAAAAATCATAGGAATAACAGTTAAATACAGTTACAGGACATTCTGGGGTAAAACTTGTCCCATATTAATTTTGACACCTGACCCCAATAAACACCCCCAAGCAGGAGAACAGAACTCCCCTTCGCTGGTGATTTTCAGCTCACGGGTGAGGAAATAAACGTGTTAAGAAGAGACTGTTGGTTTTCCCGGCTCCTTCACCACCCACAGCTAACAAAATAATAATCATTTAAAAAAATAATAAAATAAATAAAAACACCGGGGAACATCAAGGTAATTTGGCGTGTGTGAGTGGGTGGGGGGCTACAAACTTGAAATAAGGTTGAAAACAAAGTCCTCTTAACGATCTTCAAATCTGAGCCTGGGCATACCTGCTCCCAGAAACAGGCACGACCGGAAAGATCGCACCTTTCTCCCTGCATTACCTGTTCTGCTCAGCCTCAGTCCAACACCATACCTCCTGCAGTACCAGGAAGTCACTCTCAGTTTCATATATCTCCGGATCTTTCTCACACACGTTCAGAGAAACTACAATCCATTCTGAACTAAAACTGGCATCCGGCACACTGAGCAGTGAAATGGCCGAGGCCAGTATCTCGGTGTCTCAGAACGAGTTCGTCTGCGTGATCTGTCTGGATCTGCTGAAGGACCCGGTGACAATTCCCTGCGGACACAGCTACTGCATGGGCTGCATTACGGACTGCTGGGATCACACTGGCGTCCACCGCTGTCCGCAGTGCAGAGAGTCCTTCAGCCCGAGGCCCGCTCTGGGCAGAAACACCATGCTGGTCCAAGTGGTGGAGAAACTGAAGAAGACGGGACTCCAAGCTAACGTCTGCAAAGGTGAAATGTCAAAGACCTCCCAGGGAGACAGAGCAGTGGGCATTTATGATGGCTTTACTGAGACCGGGGAGCCCTCAGAAGCCAGAGCCACAGCAGCTGAAGTGGAGACCTGTCCCCTCTGCATGAAGCCCTTGCAGAACAAGCAGAGGCTGATATGTACTCATGCCTTCTGTGCAGCCTGTCTGGAGAGATCTACAGAAAGACTGGGTCTCCAGTGTCCAGTGTGTCTAAAAGCACTAGGACTGCTGGGGGACCAGCCAGAGGGACAGATGACATGGATAAGTGGGTTCAACATTTTTAGAAATAAATACTTTAGGATTATATACGATATTCCCAGTGGAACACAGACGGTAAGAATTTGATATTTATTCAAAAATACTTTGTATTTCAAAACTTTTTCAATCATGTGATTGGGAAGAAATATCATTTTTTCAGTGGTATCATGAGTGGAGTTCGCTGCAAATCTACTTCATCACTTTGTTTCCAAATAAATAACACATTTCATAACATTCTATTATCTAAGCAATAGGGAGTGATCCAACATGCTACTTTATTTACTATTTTTTACATTGGCAACATGCATCCTGTCAGTTATAAATGCATGAAGTATTCCTGGTATTACTGCTCCTTCCCGGGTTCCTCCTGAGATTTATCCCCACGGAGGTGCTCTTTCCTGGTGAGATTTTAATTACCTCCTGGCAGGTTTTTGGAGGTTCAGCCTCTTGTTGGATATTGTACATAGCACACCCCAACACAGCAGGTCACTGTAAAATAAAAATACTACTACTCTTGGGGATGTGAATTTAAAAAAATTTTTAGTTTTGAAATAAAAGAGTACACTCAGTAACAGTAACAGTAACTTACGTAATACATTACAATGCTTAGTTTTTAATTAGTTTTAGTTTTAACGTTTAAACACTTGCACTTAAAACAGCACACCACTGGTAATACAAATGTACAAATTTCATGCCATGGAGTCACAGCAATCACTGTATTGTTACTTGGATTATAAAAGTGAATTTATGATATATTGCGGTATGAATATTACGATCTCAGCCCTAGATCAAACTCATGCTGCAAAACAAACTTAGGCTGTTTTCTTATGAAGTGTAAACTTATGTATGCATACACACACGTGTATATACATACATAAGCTGAACTTCCATACAGTTTCCCTTTGCCTTGTGTGTTATATTTTTTGTTCAGGGGGCCCATCCCAACCCTGGGAAGCCCTTTACTGGAATCCGGACAGCAGCCCTTTTACCAAACACCCCAGATGGCGAGGAGGTGCTCTACCTGCTGCGAAGAGCCTTTGACCAGAAGCTGGTTTTTACTGTGGCTGCAACCGGTGGAGCTGCAGACAGAGTCGTCTTCCGTGACATCCCCCATGCAACATACGGGTATGGCCTTTTATTGCGATTCCCGCATTTTCATGCGAGATTTGGTGCATTTCCCCATTTTTCTGGTGTAAATATGAATTACTGGACATTTGGTCATCCCACAATTGCCAGCCGTGTCAGTGTGTGACCGTTGAACCTGTGAGTTTCTCCACTCCTCCTATGTAGAGCTCGGTCCTTCGGCTCCTTGATCAGTGTGTTTCTTTCTTCCACAGCCTTAAATGCAGACGACGTGGCTTCTTGCAGAAGGTGAAGGCAGCGCTCAAAGCCAAAGGCATTCAATGACTGGATCTAATTGTTCTATAAAAACACATCGTATAAAATGCTTTAATAAAAGCTGAGAATCTGCACTTCAAACACATGAATTTCTTATTACAAATCTAAAGTTTTGGTGTACACAGCCAAACCAAGTTGTCCCAAACATACTAAGGAGCTCACTATACATTTTGTAAGATTTATATAAAATTGGTTTTGTGGTCTGTTTCGACTAAAATATTTTTAGTTGTGTTACATCCTTTAATTGTGCTGGATTAAGGCAACGAGATTTCAGTGCATTCCGTTTTTAACTGTACAAAAGAAAAACAAGAAGAAAAAAGAAACCCTAGGGGCAAATGCTTTCAGAGTACACATTGAGCCTGTTGCAGCACAATCTGGGCTAATACAGAGGCCATACATTCTTAGCGAAGCAGAAAATATGGCTGACATTCATTTTCTCAAAAAAAAGGACCAAAAAAGAAAACACAGCACAAACCCATTTTTCGTCAAAAATATTTATTATCTTTTTAACAGATGAGAAAAAACCCAGTGTAAATGGTGAAATGCATTGGTACTGCATACGATTTGTTGCTATTAATGTTTTTAAAAATGATTCAGTACAAATAATTATTAAAGCCTATACATATATATTAAGTTCCTGAATACAGTTTACCAGTATTTCCATGCAAAAGGTATCTTACCCCTACCTCCAGAAAAAAACTGGAGAAGAAGTGTCTACAGATCATCTGAGTGTGGACTAAGCACTGCCTTGCTCTTCATAACATGATGTGGGAAAAATTCATAACGTGTGGAGAAAACAAAGTCTATATGTATATACCACAAGACCAGGAATTCATCAATTGGATCAGTTTTCGAAAGCTTGTTATTAAGACAAAAAAAAAACCAAAAAACTTTTGCTGAATATTCCAAGTGAAAACGCAGTAATTCACAGCTACTGCCTGAAACAGCGAGAAGGCAGAAATATCTGCAGCCACTTCATTCATAAAAAAACAAAAAACAAAAAAAGAAAACTCACGTTTTGTAGTGTTTGAGGTGGGCTTAGTTTTAAATATTTAAGTTTGAGACACAACGACATTACTTGACAATTTTAATCTGTTGGTAACAGGGCCAAAAAGGGGACCACATCTAATAGTTCAGCAGCCAAGCGGATCTTAGCCAAGGCAGTCATTAAACTGAAAAGGCAGTTATTAAAGACAAAGCAATCGGGGGGAAAAGCTTCAACTGTTGCCTTATTCACTGAAGCAATATGATTGGTTCAGAGGAACGCCTCTGACCAATCAAACGGTTCGGGCTTCTCACAACTCCCAATTGTGCTCCACTGCAATCACAACAGATTTCATTTTTATACATTTTTTTTTGTATTCCATAACTGTGTACCAAACAGCTAGCTAGTTAACAAGTCAGGATAATGTAGCCAAACAAATTATCGCTTGGCAACAAACATTGTATCAGTTAATAAAGCAAGTTAGCAAGGGTGACAAATACCAATTATATGTGAAATGAAGTACATCATTTAATGTGGCCTGTACTTAAGTCTTTATACCCGTCTACCAAAGCAATTTCACACCGTATTTGAACAGCTATCTGAGTTGCTGCTATGATCGTTGCTATGGCGATGACGCCGCACTATCACCAATCATTAATCCGCTTTTCAAAGCTACACAGTAAGAGGTCATAACCTTCACGTGGCTCTGCAAATGCGCCGAAATGTTAAAAGGCTAAAGTACTTCAGGAAAAAAAAAGAACTTAGTATCTCAATGTATAGTGTTATAACTGTCCCCCTCCATATAATTTTCAAGCAGGATTTTACATCTCGTGAGATCCAAAAGCAGTCGCACGGCAAACTTTTCGGTGAGCCTATTCTGCTAAAAGTGAACGAGCCAAAGCCTGGAACTCACAAAGCAAGGAGAAGACGAGGCACTTTGAAACCCACACACGCGCGCAGGACGCACGCGCGCAGGACGCACGCGCGCCCACACACACGCGCGCAGGACGCGACGCGCGCCCACACACGCGCGCAGGACGCACGCGCCTGGAGAGACAGCGTGTGATGGCGGGTACGAGGTAAATAAAGGCACCCCGCTCTAATGGGACTGACGCGAATCCAAAAACAGGACGAACCCCACCCGTGTTCCCCCAGGGGGGGCTGAACCCCACCCGTGTTCCCCCAGGGGGGCTGAACCCCACCCGGGGGGGGGGTTAAAGTGCATAATGTGACGCAGCTCAGCCACTCACCTGCCGATGTGACTCAGCGCTTCTCAGCTTGGATCCGAAAATACACACACACACACACACACACACACACGAGCACAGACCCAAACCGTGACAAGCACGCACGCGTGCGCGTACACACACGCGTGCGCACAGACACATGCTGAGACGAGCGCGCATGCACACACACGTGCATAAAACTTGTATCATGCCTGTTTGGCTTTAAGTGACATTGCAGATTAAAAACACAATCGGCGTAAAAGCCACAGCTCTGTGTAGTGCTTGGCATTCAGTCTCACACAAACGCAGGAGCGCACAACGCACTGGACCGAGTGGCGATACAAGGTCACCCGCTAAATCTGTGGATGGGACTGCTCTGACCCCCCCCCCCCCCCCACCACCCTATATAGACCATAATCACATCTAACTACACCTAGCAACTGATCCAATTAAGTCGCTAAATTACAGTGTATCTGATTCACACAATGAGTTGGGGGGGGGGATACCCGGATTAAATGCAGTTATTTGAACCTGTTATTCAGAATATTCAAATCGTAAAATGAAAAAAAAACGCAAAAAAAAGCCTACACGTCCCGCCCAGCCAATCACGCTACAGAGCCTTGTTAGTATGACCATTAACAGGCCTCGACTGCCAACGCCGTGCAGTCAGGAAGCAGACGCAAGTCTTTGCAGTCTAATATCCTGTAAATGTACCAGACTCCTGCAGGTTCCCATGGCTTAAATATCACATTATAATTATAGCTACATAATAGCTACGCTCACAATCTCAGTACGCCGTCACAGCGAACGGGTAAGTGAGATCATCTACGCAAAAACTAGCAGTAGGAGGAGTGCTATGAACCGCGAATGCCTCCGTTCGTCCGACCCCTGGAGGAACTCTGCGCTGGGTTTTAGGGTCCGCTCCACCCCGGTGGAACTCTGCGCTGGGTTTTAGGGTCCGTCCGACCCGGGTGGAACTCTGCGCTGGGTTTTAGGGTCCGCTCCACCCCGGTGGAACTCTGTCCCTCCGTAGCTCCGTTAGCGTTAACTCCGTTAGCGAGCCCAATCCGACAGGGCACTCTGTTCGTTTCCTCCTTCACCGAGGAGGAGAAATGAAATCTGAAAGCAGAGAGGCGGCCATCTTGGGAGGCCCGGCTTCTTCCTCACCGCAGGGAAGCCAGGCTGCCGTTTGGTTGCCGTGGCGAAAAGATCATTCCGGCACCCTCCGCCCCTCCCCCACCGCGTTATGAGCGACAGGTGAGCCGGGGTCCTCTCCTGAGCGCGGCCAGCGCCGATCGTCACGGTTACGGGAGGTGGTGTCGCCTGATCTCCATGGCGACCCCATCGCCGTGGCTCATCCCGCCTTGCGGCGGGGGCCAGTCCCACGCAGACAGATTTAGGGGGCCGGGGGTGCAGAACGCTTTTTACACGGCGCACACAGGCTTGGGGGCGGGGGGAGGAGCGGGCCTCTGACTGACAGCTCCCGCCCAGAGGAGTCCAACCGAAGGAGGTCTGAGAGCGCTGGGCTGACCTGGGACAGGGGGAGGGAGGGAGAGACCAAAAGAGAGACACGGAGAGAGAGAGAGGCAGAGACATAGACAGAGAGAGAGAGAAAGACGGGGGGGGGGGGAGCATCTCTCCCCAGGTCAGGGCTCCAGCAGGGACTCAGACACTTGCATGACCGGTGGGGAGCTGCCCAGGGGGGGTCCACACCAGCAGGAGTGCCTGGAGGAGGGAGTCTCACTGCTGCAAATCAGAGACAGAGAGAGAAACATGTCACTGCTGCAGGATAACATACACCACTGCACACTACCGCTACCATACACTACTGCAGGATAACATATACCAGTGCACACCACCATACACTACTGCAGGATAACATATACCACTGCACACTACCACAACCATACACTATGGCGGGATAACATATACCAGTGCACACCACCATACACTACTGCAGGATAACATATACCAGTGCACACCACCACACACTACTGCAGGATAACATATACCAGCGCACACCACCACACACTACGGCAGGATAACATATACCAGTGCACACCACCATACACTACTGCAGGATAACATATACCAGTGCACACCACCATACACTACTGCAGGATAACATATACCAGCGCACACCACCATACCCTACTGCAGGATAACATATACCAGTGCACACCACCATACACTACTGCAGGATAACATATACCAGTGCACACCACCATACACTACTGCAGGATAACATATACCAGCGCACACCACTATACCCTACTGCAGGATAACATATACCAGTGCACACCATACACTACTGCAGGATGACATATACCAGTGCACACCACCATACACTACTGCAGGATAACATACACCACTGCACACTACCACTACCATACACTACGGCGGGATAGCATATACCAGTGCACACCACCATACACTACTGCAGGATAACATATACCAGTGCACACCACCAGGTAACAGGGTGGGATGGAATTGGTGGACCATACTCAATAATCCATTCAATACCTCCACTGGGGTACAAGTCTCAAAGACGGGGTGCTGCTCGGCTGCAGAGGGGGAGCAAAGGGGCAGGTGAGAGGGGAGGGAAGGTCAGAGGTGAAAGGTCGACAGCTTCTGGTCCATTGGCAGTGCTATACTTGTGCGTATGCACACGTGTGTGCGTGTGTCTGTATGCGCATGAGTGCGTGTGTGTGTGCGTGTGAACATAAATGTGTGTGTGTGTGTTTGTGTATGTGTGTGCGAGTGTATGCGAATGTATGCATGGGTGTGTGCGTGCGTATGTCTGTGTCTTTGCATCTTTTCCGGTTCATCTTTTTGTTCCTAAAGTTTGCATCTAAGGTTTAGTTCACAGGCACCGCATGGTCAGAACTTTAAGTGCACCAAAATCCTGATCACACTGCTCTGTCCCGCTGCAGTGCATTGTGGGATACGGCCACACAGGAAGTGGAGGAGGGTTACCTGCTGCTCTCTTCGCCCATCTCCTGGTCGGCCTCCGCTGCCGATGACTCCACGTCTCCATCAGCGTCAGCCTCCACACTGCTCTCACTGCCCGGCCCTGTCAGAGCGGCCCCGCTGCACGCAAACACACACGCTGTTAAACACTACACACACGCTGTTAAACACTACACACGCTGTTAAACAATACACACACTGTTAAACACTACACACGCTGTTAAACACTACACACACTGTTAAACACTACACACGCTGTTAAACACTACACACACACTGTTAAACACTACACACACGCTGTTAAACACTACACACACACTGTTAAACACTACACACACGCTGTTAAACACTATACACACACTGTTAAACACTACACACACTGTTAAACACTATACACACGCTGTTAAACACTACACACACTGTTAAACATGACACACACTGTTAAACACTACACACACAGTTAAACATTACACACACAGTTAAACATTACACACACTGTTAAACACTACACACACACTGTTAAACACTACACACACGCTGTTAAACACAATACACACATGCTGTTAAACACAATACACACACTGTTAAACACTACATACACACTGTTAAACACTACACACACGTTGCTAAACACTACACACGCTGTTAAACACTATACACACACAGGTAAACACTATACACACGCAGCTAAACAATATACACAGTTAAATACTATGTATATGTTTTAAACAAGACACACATACACACACATGGTTAACTACACGCATGAACGTATGCACATACACACAGGAACACACATGCACACGCATGCATACGCACGCACACACACCTGAGCCTCTTCTCCAGCACTTGGATATGGAGCTGTTTCTCCTCCAGCTGTCTCTTGAGAGAGGCGATCTCCTTCTGTTTCTCACACAGCTCCTTCTGCAACCTGTAATTACACTCCTCTAGAGTCTCACAGAACGCCTGAGAGAGGGAGGGAGAGAGAGAGGGAGAGAGGGGGGTGGAGAGACAAAGGAACATGAATCAAGTGAGAGGTAAAAGAAAATGACAGAGACATTTGAGAGGATGACGGAGGTGTACAGAGAGGAGAGATGGGGGATTAGAGAGGAAGGGGAACAAGGATTGCAACAACACACACACACCACGCACGACGCACGACGCAGCACGCACGCACGCGCACGCACGCACGCAGCAGCCGCACCCGACGCCGCCGCCAGCCGCAGCACGCCAGCGCGCCGCAGCACGCACGCGCACACACACACACACAAGTACACACACACACGCGCACACACACACACACACACACACTGATCGAGAGAAAGAGAGAGAGGGCCGAGGAGGACTAAGACAGAGAGAATAAAGAGCTAGCAAACTGGTTCCAGTTCCAGATTGTCTCGGGATTACGGGAGACAGTGAGACTAGCCAGCAGGGACACACCAGAGCTGCACTAAACTGTTTGGGAAAACTGACCGGGGGTTGAGTTACTCAAATACACCGACACTCATAACACACAGAAGTGTGGGGAAAATGGTGCCTGGGTACTTTCAGACAAGCCTTCCTTGTTGTGGAGCTCTGATTGGCTGAATTCAGACAGGCCTTCCTAGTTGTGGAGCTCTGATTGGCTGGATTCCGATAGGCCTTCCTTTCTGAGCAGCTCTGATAGGCTGCTTTCAGACAGGCTTTCTTTGTTGAGCAGCACTGATTGGCTGGTTTCAGATAGCCCTTCCTTTTTGAGCAGCACTGATTGGCTGGTCTCAGGCAGGCCTTACCCGGCTCTCCTCCAAGCTGTCGAAAGGACCCGGTGGGTCGTCCAGACACAAGAACTCTCGCACGGCCACGCTGCGCAACAATAAAAACCAGCAGTCAGAGAACATTCCGGATCAAACTGTCATCATTTTTCATCTTTTAATTGACACAGCACTGCTCAAAACGAACATTTGTGACAATATTGAGGGAAATGCCGGTTGTCCAGTCGTCCACACGCACCAGTTAGCGATGTCCTTGTGCGCCACCATGTTCTGCAGGAAGACCTGCAGGCCGAGCTGTCGGTCCTCCAGGAAGTCGCTGTCGTAGTTGTCCTTAAACCAGCGTTTGGGAGGAAGTGACAAGCGGAACCCAGGAAACATCTCCTTCAGCTGAGACGCACACAAACACACACGGGCAGACAGACAGACACACACGAACGTTAGTCATACAAGCAGTAATACACCAAATGCAACATTCATCAAAGCCTGATACAAATCCAACTGATACAAACCAGGGCAATGTGCCACATCTTTATACAGGAAAGGCAAAACTGTGTATCAGTCAGACCAATTACAACTGACATAAGAACACGAATACGTGTTTAAAGACAGTCTCATATATACATGTGCTGTTCCACCGACTCCCACAGGCGCACACACACACACACACACACACACACACACACACACACACACACACACGCGCGCAGATGAAGGGAGGTCTTGTGACCGACGCCTGGCTCGGTGCTGCTGAATTCCAAGCAGGCTCGCCGTGTTTGCTATGAGCAGCTGCAGAGGACAGTCTCATCACGCCCATCTTTGCTTTGGCACGAACGGAGGCCAGGGGGAACACACACAACAATCACCTCAGATTAAACGATACCTGCGCCTCCTCAAAGACAAACAGAAGGAAGACAGAGGGAGAAAAACAGAAAGGAAGGGTGGAGCCCTCAGCACACAGTCAGGACTGCAGTACGATTCTCTCAGGCACTTACACAGCGCAACATAAGCACGATAACGACCACACTGCGCAGACCATGTCCCAGCACAGGCGAGTTCCCTGTGCGCTCAATCAGACTGTGACCCAGCACAGGTGGTTTACCTATGTGCCCAGACTGTCTGAGCACAGGTGGGTTGCCTGTGCATTCAGGCTGTGTCCCAAGCACAGGTGGTTCACCTGGCGCTCAACTTCCCACACAGGTGTTACTGTGACGCTCAAGACTTTCCCGAAGACACAGGTGGTTCACCTGTGCGCTCAGACTATCCGAGCACAGGAAGGCTACCTGTGCGCTAAAGAGCAGCAGGGAGATGGGAGCCGCAGAATGGGGGCGTGGCCGGGCTGTGTCACGTGAGGCGCATTTGGGGTTACTATGGTTCTCTTCTGTAACCCCGCCTCTGTTGCTGTGTCACCAAGCATTTGGATTTCTGGCTTTAAGCCAAGCATTGTTACTGGGAGAGGGGGGGTGGGTAGTAACAGTACCCTTTTGTGTTACAGGACCACGCCGTCTGTTTCCTAAAATACCCCCCAAGGAAGAGAATCGCCCCTGTGGTTCCCGTCACACCCTCTTCACCCCCCCCAAACGAACAAACCACAGCTAAAATAGTGTGACACGTCCACGTGTGCATGCCAGTGTAATCGGAGACAAATGCAAATGCCACCGCATCCAAGAGCAAATGCCCCGGGTCAGTCTGGCGTGTTTACGTTCAGTCAGGACACGATATGGGGGCGGGGCGGGGCGTGCGGGGGGTTGGCACTGCAGACAGCACTGCTGATCCCAGCATTGGTTTCAAGCGTTAGGTTGCTAGAATTAGCATTAGCTCTAAACAGTCGGCATGACACTGTTCGGGTTCTTTATCATTAGCCTGATAGGACCAGTGGACTGTTTTCACTGTAAGGCTTTGGGGGCTGTCAGCCTTAGTGTCAGGTTGCCGGGTGGTTGTTAGCGTTCGGATGTTTGGTACCATTAGCATTAATATGTTAGCAGATTTTCAGTGTCAGTGTTAGGTTGTCAGCATATTGTGTCACATTTTAGAGGGCTGTCAGGGGTCGATTGCTCTGTTTCAGCCCCAGTGGGAAATGGGTGTAGCGGTCGCTAGGTGATTGCTACAATGCAGTCACGCGTGTAGCGGTCGCTAGGTGATTGCTACAATGCAGTCACGCGTGTAGCGGTCGCTAGGTGATTGCTACAACGCAGTCACGCGTGTAGCGGTTGCTAGGTGATTGGCACAACGGCGTCACGCGTGTAGCGGTCGCTAGGTGATTGGCACAACCCTGTCACGCGTGTGATTTTGCTGCCCACTGGCGCATCACGCCAGGACACACACGTGGACATGCGCAGACACGTGTGCATACGCACGCACGCACGCACGTTTGCAGATACATGCGCACAAGCACAGCTGCAGATCAGATGTGTACACGCGTGTTTCTCTCGGGTAAAGACACCGACAGAGCCTTCACTGCTGCCGTTTCGAACATTAGAATTCTGGACCAATGAGACGCGTTTTTATGCTTCACCGAGCGCTAAACGACTTAGTCGTTAATTTCCCATTAAACACCGATTGACCTACACCAACTGGAGCTCCTCACAGGAACAAGGCCCCACATTTCGGCCAAATGAACCTACACCAGCAGCGCACGTTTAAAAGCCAAGCCCTGCAATCGTCCCGTTCCGCAATCTGCTACTGGAGAACGAGCCAAATGAACATCAGGCCCCAGCAGGCTCACAACTCCGAACTTTGACCTGTGACCTTTCGACCTTTGAGCCCCAACTCTCAGAGCTGCTACTATGCATCCTGAATGCTTCTTAACTGCTGTACTGTACAATCCTGACAGTCCTGATGTGTGCGTGTGTGTGTGTGAGAGAATGTGTGAGTGTGTGTTTGGAGTGTGATTTGTCCAGTAAACAGTGAGTCAGCCCAGCTGACCGACATGCTGGCTGTTCTCAGTAATATAGTGATGTCACAGTCTTGACCAGAAGGTCACCATGGCACCATTAGAGAAAGTGACGTCATCACCTGGACTGGAAGCGAGACTCCAAAATAAGACACACACCTCCACTTCATCCCTCCACACTCAATATGGAGTCTTAAAAAGTTTGGCTGCTCTCACTCCGTAGTTCATCCTCCAGACAGAAGGGAGGCGCTGCAGGCACTTACGGCAGACACATCCAGGCTCAGGAATGATGTCTTTCTGAGAGCCGCTCCCTCCTGAACTCTATCACTTACATTGCCTCTCCATGCACGAAATGCACCAGAGCATCAGACAAAATCCCTGCTTTCCAACAAATGCAGGTATTTTCTCTTTCTTACTTTGTCCCAGTGAAATCAAACAGAGATCCCTCTTTTCTCTCTGATCTCAATCTCAACGTAAATCATATGGAATTGAACATCTTGTTGCCCTAGTGAATCTTTGCAAAAGCTCAGTTCGTTGACCCCTCCCACCCCTCTTCCCAAGATTCCAGAGAGGACAGAGAGTGCTGTGATTGGAGGAAGCAGGGCCGACCTTGTCGTTCATCCTGGAGAAGTCTGTGTACCTCCGGAACACCACCCAACTCTCCTCCTGTGTCTTCTTGACCAGGATTTTATATACCTGCACGAGAGGGAGGGAGAGAGAGAGAGACAGAGAGAGAGAGAGGAAGGGAGAGTGGAGGAGAAGAGAGGTACCATTAGTCATTTGAGAGGGTCGGTTTGGTTGCTGGACACAAAGAGTGTTACGCCTGCCCCAAGTCACTCAGCAACACCTAAAAACTGCGTGGAGTCCCCCCAGGGTCTAAAGAGTCACACAACTCCAGCTCCCCTCAGGAAACGCTGGGAACTGCAGCTCAGCAATGACAACACAACGCTACCCAGAACCAAGAAGAAAGAGCACACAGCGCTAAGTACACAGCCTTTAATGTCCTGCACGTTTTACTTTGGTCCAGTCCTGGACGTAATGGGGGGGGGGTCTCAGCATTTAAGCGCTTCATTTCGGTTATCCACTTGGCTAGGGTCCACGCGCCTGCTTTCCAAGGCCTAAATCAGCTAATTGCGGCTTGAGAGCTCTTAGCTTATTGAAAAAGGCCCCGCCCTCAACCCTGGGTAAAATCTCTCCCAGCCAGCACACACCTGCAGCAACAGGGATTCCACTGCACAGCAAGCAGCCGATTCAGGCAGCCAGGGGACCTTCAAAAATACACACACACAGCGGTGCACACACACACACCAACAGAGTTTTCGCCTGTTTGGCGACTCATCTTGTCAACAGTGTCCGGGTCACACACGTGTTCTGGACACGACAGAACCGTCCACTTAGCATCCCCCCCCCAGAAAACTCACAGCTCATCCCGAAGCTGCCACTGCACTGCACAGCACTGAAGGCAGATAACAGGCACCGCTGCCCTTGTACCTCTCTCTCTCTAACTCAGACGAAGCCCGGCCTCTATAATGGACCGCCGTTCATCCAGAAATTTGGGGCGAAGCCAAAACTCAGGGCCCCGTTTATTCACACGGCCACTAGCAGTTTAGCAGCCTCACGTGGGTGCATCACAACCTGTCTGTAGCCTTTAATGGGCCGGGGCCCTTCGTGGTTCTTTGATTTTCATACGTTCAGGATTACGCTCTTGCACCAGAGCTTCCTGGAGGGCTGGTGATAATGCAGGATTCTGTTTCCGCTAATCGCTCTGGCTCTTTCAGCCAACCGGGAACGCGAATGCCGGTACCTCTTTCAGCCAATCGGCTACACCGACGGCAGTAGCTCTTTCAGCCAATTAGTTATGCGAATTCCTCTCTTTCAGCCAATTGGCTACAACAATTTCAGTAGCTGTTCCAGCCAATCAGCTACACCAATGGCGGTTCACTCGCAAATGGGACCACAGTAGAATACTTCAGACAGGGACTCCAGCAGCTCTTAGCAGCCGTTCATCAGCTTATCGAAAAAAACAAACAAAAAAAAAACAGTTGGAAAGCCAAATGAAAGTCACACATCAGCAGACGATGCCATGAAACCCTGAAACAAGCTTCTCTTCATCTTGTACCATTACGACCATGTCTTTCACCAAGAGGACTGAAGACCCGTCAGGCTCTTTTCAATACTGCAGGCTTGAAATTTCACTGAACACTTTATCCACTGATAAAGTACCAAACTGAGCTCACTGCAGAAAGCGAAACTTTACAGTGGCAAACTGAGCCTGCTGTAGACATATAATGCGGCTTAGGGTGCGGCTCCACTTACGGTAAACTTGGCACGCTCCTCCATCACCTCATACCCCAGAACGGTCGGGGTGAGGGGCCGGCCTTCCCAATCACACCCTGGCAAGTCCTCGTCGTTGCCATGGCCACCATCGCCGCCTCCGTCCCCATGGTAACGCGGGCAGCTGGAGTACTCCATGGAGCAGTCGGCCCCGTTGAGGCGAGCCCGAGTCATGGGGCTCTGGCACTGATGGGGCGGGGTCCGGCACGCCACGCCCTCCCCACCCCTGGGCCCCGCCCCCTCATCCCCAGGGCCCTTGGAGGAGGAGGAGCCTGAGCTATTGGAGATGCTGCCCAAGGACGGAGTCCGGTCGGCACGGGGTCCACCGCCGCCCCCCGGCAACAATCGTCCCACAGGCACAGCCACGGGCACAAAGGGCGTGGCCATCTGTCCCGTCCCAGCTCTTCCTCCGCCCGGCCTTAACACGATGGGGCCCTGCAGGACTGCCCGTCACCATAGGGGGGCGCACTGGAGACTGAAGCTACTCCGTGCTCTCTGGAGCCCTGAGCCAGAAACCACCTGAAATACAGAAATCAGACAGAACAGAACTCAGCCAATGTTCACAGCGAAAGATTATCATCGATCACTGCTGCAAGCACTCTGCTTTACAGCAAAGCCAATAAAAGGAAAAGATAAACTCCTGTGAGAAAATCACTAACGGAGGCAAGATTACCAGGTAGAACCCACAGTAAAACAGGAACAAATAAAAAAGAAAATCAAACAACCATAAACTATCAAAACTTGTGGCAACAACCAAAACACTGTAAAAACAAAACAAACAAAAAAACTAACAACCTGATACATATGTGCACATACAAGGAACGACCAAGCCTCCACCAGGCATAAGGAGTGGGGAAAGATTGGCAGACAAGAAACGCACGAAAAACCTCCCTTAGGCTACAACATCTGCTAATCTATTATGTTACTGTCTGAGATTGGCATCGCAGGAGGAACAGCGATCTTGACAGCAATAGCGAGGAAGCTTTATCAAAGTCCATCGGAGCAGCTTAGATTAAAAAAAACAAAAAAGGCGACAGCACAAACGGGTAGGCAAGCTACGGAGTGTTGACCTGAATAACCGCCACAGCTTGGCTAACTGGGCCTGTGCGAATGCATAATTAATCATGCGTAAGGTCGGTCATCCATTATGAATAAACATGCCAATGGAAATGTGCGGAGCCTTGCTCTGCTGTGTCGTTCAGATCTGCCATTTCACAACGAGAGCAATTTTAAACTTTTGTCTCGGGAACGAAATATATAAACAGCAACAAAAACATATTTTTTCAGAGTTGGACAAAACTACCAATTACTCTTACTGCTGAGCTGACTGGTGCTTTTTAATACACAGACAATGAGAGTAAATTTAACGAGGGCGGTGACTGCACACAAATTAATTACTTTGCTCTATCGATAGGTTTCAATTTGATACAGTGTGCAGAAGCTGTGCATTTCTTTCCTTTTTTTATTCAGAAAACTGAGCTCCGATTCCTTCCTTCGATATCGACCCTTGCGGGCTATCCATCCTGACGGAGTCTCGCGCCAGTCAGTTCAATTACAGCCCGTGTCGTGATGGCCCTATATTTATAACTGGTCGGGGCTACTCTTGCAAATATAGCTTGATTGCTACCTGTTGTCTGAGTGCACTTCATTCGCAGTACAGAAGCCGGTCTGTTCTCCAATTTCCTTCACGAATCATCGCTGCTGACCGTCAAACTATCAAACGCATCATACTGTCCGAACACACTTGTCGCGCCCAGGCAGTTACCTACCGTTCGCCTAAGTAATATTTCATATCCCACTTGAGGAATGCACATTACATACTGCACTTAATTTAAATTTGTAATAATAGTTTGACAGCCAATACAACGCAATTGGTAACGCTGGTCCTCTTCTAAACTCTCTTCAGGGCCATGTATGCACACGCTTTTCAGACAAAAGCAAGAATTCCAGGATGAATTCCATTTTCCGTGAGCAAGAATTCCAGGATGAATTCCATTTTCCGTGACCTTTACCTTGAGATGGCTGCGCAGCAGAACGGCTAGAAAATGTAAATGGATGTTCGTCCCAGCAGTTCACTAAAGTTAATTATGAGGAAAGGTTCATGATCCCACGAGGAAAGAAGCACGGCTAAGTTAGCCCACTAATTAAAATCAAAAGCTTCCCCGCTAATGAAGGAGACACCGCCATCTATGAATCGCCAAAGAGGTTACAAAATGCGCACAAGTCTGAACAGCGCATTCCAGTGATCGGCTTTGGCCGCAGGCAAAATATGCCAGCAAGACAGCGAGTTTCACAGTGTAACGCTACAGGAAACAACCTAAATCTACCATCATAAATTTATAGCAGCTGCAGATCACGTTCATTACATGTTAGATCGGCAATAAACATACCCTACCTTGTTCGAAAGATGAACAATGAAGAAATAAGCAACACGACAATTTAACCCCAGCTAGATACAACACGTGACTCGTTTAGCTAAAATTAAGAACATCAATCAGATTACTAAGCGACCAACGATAACGTTCGCTACAGTGCAGACTAGCTTGTATTTTACATTAGACTAAACTACTGGTCAGACTGCTCGCCACTTACAAATACATGTATACTAACTTTAGCCATCTAATTCGTCAATATATGAATTATAATAGCAAGAGTACATTAACTGTGTGCGTATGGTTCGTTACCTGGTTAGCGGGCTACATGGCTAGCTAAGGTTAGTTTGCTTCCTGCTCCCCTCACGTTACCCTGCGATGACAGAACTAGCATGCTAGCTAACCGGCTAACTGCCTGGCACCTTTGCGTGGACCCTCGTTTGAAACCGGGTTGCCTGTTTGTCCCTCACCTGGTTTTTCTCCTGTAGTCCACTGAGTTCTTGTGTTTCATCACCAACCGTCGGTCACTTTTTCCTCCCACCATCAATGACTGCAATTTAATTGTTTAGCCTCTCTAATATCAATTTGCGCCTCCTCATCCTTCCACACACTCTGCCATCTCACCCACTAATATAAAACCAACTACGACGTCCGTACGTCCATGGCGTAACTGCGTCACTAACACAAAAGAGTAACAGCCAATCAGCTGCGGCAAAGGCTACCGAACTCACATGGGAGCCGCACTTTTGAAAGCAGTTGAAGGACAGGTTGTGCGTTTTGTTTATGGAGTCGTGTTATCGTCACGACTGCATTAAAAAAAAATTCACCGTGGCCTATCGTTTCAGAATGCGACATATGTCTATATTAATTTTAGATTAATTATTATATCAGATTACTAACCACTGTTTACGTTGACAAACATAATTGTTCAAATTAAGACAAATCTTTAAAGCTACGACAAATGTATTTTCTACATGTTTTCGAGTGCAGTACATATGTGAAGGATTACTTGTTATTTAGCCTTAGCTGCTTTCTGAACATGTGTATTCCAGGCTCGAGTAAAAGCGTGAACCTTGTGTTCACGTTCTTGTCTGAAACCTATTAAGAGGGACATCTGGCGGCGACAATTAGAACATTACATTACTATTATTAGTGTCGGTAGATGCTAAGAAAAGGACGTTACCACGGGACACCGAAAGACAGCATTTGGATCAATAGTGTGCGCGCCATGAAATGAAACTACCTCATTCGAAACATACATATTGATAATGGTTAAATTTGACCGTGACAAAGCCGATGTCACTGGGATATGTTTGTATGGTTTGGATTAGATTGGAAACTGAAAGAAGGGTTTTGGCAAATGAGCAAAAATGCCTCGTATACTAAACAAGCACAAAAGAGGTAGGTAAGCTTGGCTTCATATCATGAATGAATGCCTGGGTGAAATACACAGTGATGATGTCATGTCCCTCCGGTCTGCGGGAAACAGAGATTCAAGCCAGTCTCATGCCTGAGTTCACTTAACATGATGTAGGTCCTAATGCAGCCAGGTCTCTTCCAGTCAATGATGTCACTTTTGTCGTGATGTCACAGTGATGTCACTGTGATGCACACGAAGACAAATTGCACGAGCACACATTTGCACATAACACGAGCAAGAGCTCACTAGCAGCCTTAAATGTTAGCCAATGGAGCAATGCTGTTTTAATTACTTCATATTTTATGTGCCACCAGGAAAATCTGTTATCTGAACAGCATAAAGTACAAGATGAAAAACACAATGCATAATATGATCAGCCGGGTGGGCCAAAAATCTAAAAAAGTGGCATTATTTAAACACAACATAACATGAAATAACATCAAGTTTTCCATTATTTAAATCGGCTTATCCTGGTCAGGGTCACAGGGGTTGCTGGAGTGTATCCCAGCATGCATTGAGCCAGAGGCAGGAATACACTCTGGACATGGCTCAATCTTTCACAGGGCACACACACCATTCACTCACACACACACCTATGGGCAATTTAGAATCTCAAATTAGCCTACCTGCATGTCTTTGGACTGTGGGAGGAAATCAGAGTACCCAGAGGAAACCCATGTGGACATGGAGAGAACATGCAAACTCCATAAAATAACATATAAAAGTCTGTAGGGTTACTTGCTCCACCTGTTAAAGGTTAAAGTGCACTGGTTCAGGATCTTTTGTTGTCACAGTGGGGTTTCGGTAGGAATACACATCCAGTTTACATTTCAATAACATGCGCAACACATTTCCACACATGCACGGCTGTGCAGGTGCCATGTAATTCCAGTAGGGGCCGTCTGTGATTTGTCACACGTTAGTTTATGTTAAATTATTAATCAGTCTATCAGACAGATTTATGCTGGGTGAGATGATGCCAGCGATGAACTCCGAGTCACGGAATCGAACCCCAGCCATGTCAGTGCCTACCGAGGCCAGGACATGTTATAAAAACCCCAGCACAAGCTGAAGGTTGTTTCCCCCTTTAGAGTTATATTTCCATCTTTTTACATTATAATCTTTTTGACACCTTTTCCTTGTACACCTTCATCCCCTCTGCATTGCAGAAACAGTGCTAGTCCTTTTGGCTCACTTATGAACCGCATGCACACACGGTATGCGCATCTGTCATGCTCGAATATCTTATTTTGCCAGAGACCACCGAAGCAATTACTAAAACCTGACGGACCAGCAAAATAGCTGCATTAAAGGAAAACAAAGGGAGTGTTTATTTGAAATGTGCATTTAGCAGAAACCGTGATGGAGCATTTCAGCAAGGGGCGAGCCACATGAAATATTCATTCACTGGGCTGGAGATTTCGGGGACCACTGTTGCGTACCTTGCAGCGCATGCACGTGGAATGAAAAGCAAACGGTACCTGGGAAATACCAGCCGCCGGTTATTTAAAAGCCAACCATACGCGGTGATGACAGCAGCATGATTTATGGTGTCAAAGGCGGCCGCAGGTTCCCTTGGATTTAAGAGCCCGACGGGACGCCTCTCCCCCCAGTGAATTTGAGCGGGAAAAAAAGGGACGTAGACCGGAAAGAGCGGCGAGACAGAAGATTACCACGAGCATTCGCTGACGACGTGCACTCGACGGGAGCAAAGATTGGCGAAACGGCAGGACACTTGGCTGAGTTAATGGAATAACCCCCCCAAGTGCTTGCAGGAAAGAGCAGCATGTCCATGAGCCCTCACATTCAGAACCCTCAGCATCACAGTGGCAGATGCGGCTGATTCTGATTTTCTTTTTGTTTTTATTTATTTATTTTTTGTAATTGAAAGATGTCATTAAGCAATTAAATGGTGTAAGTTCTTTGCATCGTTTAATTGTTTTTCGGTCTCCGTCTGAGAAAACTCAAGGCCAATGTTTAAACAAGACTTTCTTTTACTGCCTAGCTTTCAATTCATTTTATTTATTGATTTCTATACATTTTGTTCAGCGTTACATAGCAGCCATTTTGTGTAGCATTCAAACCAAATGTTGTGTACTTCACTCTGGATAGGAACGTCTGCTAAAGGTCCACCCATAAGGTGCATTTCTGTGTTATCACCAAAGCATGTTGTTTTGTCAGGAATGATGTGTCAGGAACTGATGATGATATAAATGTCTTTCTCCAGCAGGTGGCACTATATAGCAACATTAGCAAGCAGGCAATACTGGACAAAAAACTTGAGCACATGTGCTCAACAACGTAATCAGGTTCTCTATGTTACTGGCATTTGGCAGGCACGCTTATTCAGAGCAACTCATTATGAGAAGACAAATGCATACATTGGGGTTACGAGCAGCAGTAATCCCAGAGGTGGGGTTGAACCAAAAACGACTTCAGTCTATTTGCACAGCAAAATAAAGTTGCTGTGTAAATATCCCTTGGACATGGGCCACTGTCCTGTTCTCACAAAGTACATGAGTAAAATAAGAATCATATATACATCTCAATCACTGAACAAGGAAAGGAAAGACTAACATTGCACAGGAAGTGTCCAGCCCTGAGTTTTCCCTGAGGACAAAAACATACCCTATACGCCAGCACTTTTAGTCAAAGTTTAGGTCAAATATTTGAATCTCCACCTAAGCCTTCAGTTGGGCCCATCCCTCTCATCCCATCCTGCACGTCAAAACCCAGTTAACATTTTTGTGGTGAGAAGTTGGTCTAGGCATTCAGATGAAATCCAAGCTACATTCGGTTGAAAAGCGAAAGTTTTTTTAGCCAAATAAGATGTTTCGAGGCCTAAACTGGGTAAAACCAGAGCTATTCTTTTTTTACATAGCCTAGCCCATTTATGTCAAAATGTCTCTCAACCAAGACGTCCACACATCTACGTGTAGATGTCTATATTCTGGGAATACAGGAATATTATAAATGTCCGTCCATTTCTCTGGTTTCAGAGCCTGTTCTCTGTCAACCACAGAGCCAAATTAATTTTAAAAAGCAAACAACCAGTGGGCGATATTCAACAGCGATGTAATCATGTTCTCAAAGGATCATGACCCAGTCAAGCTGTGCGTGACTCATTCATCTTGGAAAACACGTAGCGTTTGACACCCAGGTCGTTACATTCTTGACTTCGTAGCCCCGTATAAACATCAAAAAAAAAAAAAAAAAAAAAACAGCTGAGGAGCGGTACAAAGGTATCCCACGTTTTGGGCGTCTGGAAGTGGTCCGCGTCGATGCGTTTAATTCAGCAGCGAGAACTGCTTCATCTCACCTCCCATGTCTCTTAATCAAAGCTTCCCACGGGCAGCTCCAGCCTGCACGAACGCGCATTATGTCCAGTCAGTTGCTCGCATGAACTGCGGCGCGCGCAGTCAGACTCCGGCGATTCCGACAATTCCTCCCGCTTCTCTCTCGGAGCCGTTATCACTAAATGCAGCGGGATTAAAAGGTTGCGAGCTCACCGAGGATAGCATCGCCTATTCCGCTGCGGCGGAAGCTGAGAGACCGGGGCGAGCCCAGCGAGTCACGGGCTGTCCAAGGGTTAATACACCAATCCCGCTAATTCCCCTATCTCAGGCGAACACCACGACTTCTCTCCTCGGGGTCGCCGTGCAAACGGATTCACCTGTCAGACTTTCGCCGGCCAGAGAATCAGGTCAGGTTTTTTTTAAACATTAACAGGAAATGTGATGTACTTAAGTCAGAAACTGCTCTCCCTCTTTAGAGGAAATAAATAACTAGTGACCCGCAGGCCAGGTTCATGAAATATATATACAACAATCTGAAGGGCATATTCCAGTCAATGAATACATGCTATTAGCGCGCTATCCTGGACTCTGTGTGCTGAAGGATTACAAAGAGCACCTCAAGCGGGTGTTGATGTCAGCCTGTTTACCCAAAACCCTGCATGCTCTCGTCAGGAGGGGAGAATTTGAACTGGCAGAGCAGTCTGCGGTGAAAAGGAAGTCTGAAAGTCTGAGGGAAATGGTACCGTGTGACAGGCAATGTTTACATTAAGTGACATTAGCAGCAGGGAGGAGACACAGCCTCAGAGTGAGGCTGTCGGTCGGCCTGACAGCGACAGCCGTGGCGACGGTTGGCACGGGGATGATGGGATGCTTTAAGATGTTGCTGGAAGAGGCGAGGCCTGACAGGAGTGGAGTGTGATGTTTTATTCATTAGCAGTGTATCTGAGAGAGGAGGGAAGAAGGGCTGGGCAGACACATGCTCTGATCCGCCTCACCATCACCATCATCACCATCATCACCATCACCACCATCACCACCACCATCATAGCCACAATCATTACGACCATCACCCACCAACATCATCACTACCACCATCATCATCATCATCATCATTGTTATCACCACTACCATCTCCATCATCACCATCATCACCATCACCACCACCATCATAGCCACAATCATTACGACCATCACCCACCACCATCATCTTCATCATCATTGTTATCACCACTACCATCACCATCATCACCATCATCACCATCACCACCATCATCACCACCACCACCATCTTCATCATCATCATTGTCAATATCATCATCATCCTCTCCATCATGCGAAAGAGCGGATGCCCACAGTGTGTACCCACACAAACCCAGAAAGGAATTCACCCAAGCCCACCATTAATAGGGGGATCAGCCTGAATATTGGACTTATTATTATGAGTTGTTAGTGCACTGTGCTGACTGAAAAGAGATGGTGGCAGCGAACAACTGCCAAGCACTGACCCTAAATCACCACCAGATGGCAGTGCAGAGCTGCAGAAAACACAAGGTGGACCTTGGTCTGGGATGTAAGCTGAGCGTTGGGTTCTCCTGTGTGGGACATACCCACCCCCAGAAGAAGGAGGATGAGGAGGAGGAGGAGGAAGATAAGGAGGACTCACTCTGAGGGAGGGGTTCAGGGTGCAGATGAATATATGGTGCTGCTGTTTTTGTTATTACAGCGGCCTGTGTTTCCACAGCACTGTGGCCTTCTTCCCTGGCAGGATATTTATGAATAAAGTGGCTGCTGTCATTTAACATATGACTGTGTGTTTGTGTGTGCATGTGCGTGTGTGTGTTTGTATGTGTGTGTGAGTGTGTCTGTATGTGTGTGTGTGTGTGTGTCTGTTTGTGTGTCTGTGTGGTGTGCAACCTCAGCCACATTTGCCAACCCCAACCACCTCTGGCAACCCCAACTAGGTTTGGCAAACCCAACCAGCTCTGGCATCCTCACCCACTTCAGGCAACATTACATGACATTGCATTGCATTCATTTAGCAGACGCTTTTATCCAAAGCGACGTACAAAAGTGCATACCATGGTCATTGGAACAACCTCAGCCACCTGTGGCAACCCCAACCACCTCCGGCAACCCCAGCCACCACTGGCAACCCCAGGCACCTCTGGCAACCCCAGCCACCACTGGCAACCCCAGGCACCTCTGGCAACCCCAGCCACCACTGGAAACATCAGGCACCTCTGGCAACCCCAGGCACCACTGGCAACATCAGGCACCTCTGGCAACCCCAGCCACCACTGGAAACATCAGGCACCTCTGGCAACCCCAGCCACCACTGGCAACATCAGGCACCTCTGGCAACCCCAGCACCAAATGGCAAAATCAGGCACCTCTGGCAACCCCAGCCACCACTGGCAAGATCAGGCACCTCTGGCAACCCAGCCACCACTGGAAACATCAGGCACCTCAGGCAACCCAGCCACCACTGGAAACATCAGGCACCTCTGGCAACCCCAGCCACCACTGGCAACATCAGGCACCTCTGGCAACCCCAGCCACCACTGGCAACATCAGGCACCTCTGGCAACCCAGCCACCACTGGAAACATCAGGCACCTCTGGCAACCCAGCCACCACTGGAAACATCAGGCACCTCTGGCAACCCCAGCCACCACTGGCAACATCAGGCACCTCTGGCAACCCCAGCCACCACTGGCAACATCAGGCACCTCTGGCAACCCCAGCCACCACTGGCAAGATCAGGCACCTCTGGCAACCCCAGCCACCTCTGGCAACCCCAGCCACCACTGGCAACCCCAGCCACCACTGGAAACATCAGGCACCTCTGGCAACCCCAGCCACCACTGGCAACATCAGGCACCTCTGGCAACCCCAGCCACCACTGGAAACATCAGGCACCTCTGGCAACCCCAGCCACCACTGGCAACATCAGGCACCTCTGGCAACCCCAGCCACCACTGGCAACATCAGGCACCTCTGGCAACCCCAGCCACCACTGGCAAGATCAGGCACCTCTGGCAACCCCACCCACCACTTATGACAATGCCTGTCCACCTCCGCACCTCCAGCAGTTCCGCCTGTGAAGAGAACGGAGGGCACGGTCACAGCCCGTCGCTCCCCTCTCTCCCAAAAGAGTGGGGATGGCGGTTTAGAGCTGCAAAGCTCTGCGACGCACCACGCTGCAGATTGATGGAACCGCTCCCTGACTAATGGACACTTCCCCGCCCTGAAGGAGCGCCTGTGATTCTCCGGCAGATAGCGCCGACTCTCGCTCACCGATTCGCCGCACGTGGCTCATGACCATGAAATGCCTTTTCACCCCCCCTCCCTCCCTCCCCCCAACCACCCCCCCCCCCCCACACCCACCCCCACCCCTCTAAGAAACCCTGAAAGAGAGAGAAAAATGATATCCAGGTGTTTCATCAACTGCCAGCGCTGTATTTTCGCAAAGCTCCAGACTCGAATCTACGAAGAAAATATTAATAACAAAAAAAAAGGGGGAAGAGGACAGGCGCTGGGTATCGCGGCCGCCACAGACCCGAGAGTAAGTGACGGGGTGAGAGACGGTGGATCTCACACACATTTGATAGGGAAGACGGCGCGTCGAAAAGAACGGCCCGCTTCGCTTACTCCACCCCCCCCCCCGGGGCACAGTCGGTAACACAGCGTGTCACACACGCTGGCTGAATTCCTCAGCATTGGACAAGCACATGAACAACTTAAGCAAGGGGCACGCACTTAAGTACGGTTTGGGAGGGTTCAGGGCAGTTATCCAGCTGACTCAGTAATCCTGCTTCGGGACACAGGCGCCTGGTCAGGTGAGTTCTCTCTGTAATCGACTGCTTTATTTGAGCAATTAAGCGCCGAGTAACAGAAAAAAAAAAAAAAAAACCAGCAGGCCCTGTGGCTCTCCAGGACCGGGGATGAAGACCACTGCGTTACACAGACAAGCGTAAACAGAATGGAGGGACCCATTAGCTTTGGAAAGAGCAGGGTCGCTATGAAACCAACCGCAGGCAGAACAGGGAGGAGGTGGAAACCGCTGGCAGAGCCTGCGCG